>NW_004524853.1:1244412-1245536 GCF_000260255.1 Octodon degus
GGGATAGAATCCTGGCCACTACACTCTGCCTAAGCACGTGCTTTAATCCACTGAGCTGTATCTTTTCTTGATTTCAAAAGTTCTTTCCTTTCATGATCATTGGTCATGATCCTGTATTCAGTGTCTGAAGTCTGTTTTCAATTTCGTTCAAAGTTTTTTTCCAGCTCCCAATGGAATTTTTAATTTCCTAGAAGTCCGTTTAAATCTGTTTTATGAATTCTATTTATTTCCTATATTGATCAATGGTGTCCATCCTCTTCCCATCATCATCTATTCTTTTTCATCTATCTTTATTCTATATATGTTGAGAAATCCCTTTGTAAATGTTACTTCTGATCTGATTTTCCGTATAGCTTCATGGGTTTGTTTCATTACTTATATCACTATGACTTCAGAAATGTCAGGTATGTGTCTCCTATTGTCTTCTTGTTATTTGCTGTACTTGTTTTTGCTGGGCTGGATGTCTGAGGTTGAATCTTCCTTTTTCATTTTTGTCATTTTCTATTTAAAAAGTTTTTATTCTGTTTTCATTGTTGATCCTTGTAAATTTTTGTACTAGGTAGCCTTAACATTGGTATCAAGGCCTCACTAATAAGGCTTACTCTTCAGGCATGTCTTCTGTGTGCATAAGGCCCTTGGTTTGTGTCTGTCCTAAGATCCTATCTTTCTAATTAACAAAGAGTGAGATGTTGCTACCTGTTTGGCTCAGTTCCTAGTCTTTTGGTGCTGGGACGTGGGAATATTGCTACTCTAAAGCTTCCCTGTATTCTTACAAATGGAAAACAACTGACTTAAACAGAGATGACATCCTAGCTAAAGTACTATAATTAGCAATAGCAATAGTAACAAGTATAGTTTAGAAACTGACAAACTGTGGTAACTCCTAACTTAGTCCCTTTAATCATACAAGCAAAATCCACAATTACAGCATTGATTGTAAATGGTAAGCTTATATGTACAGTGTTTCCCTAGGTGGAATGGTTCTTTACCCTATACAAAAATAACCAAGAAGGTGTAGAAGCCAGGTTGGAGAACAAGCAGTGGGAAACTAGAGGAGCAGGAAGAAGAGAAAGAATTAAGGAGTAAACAAGAGATATCTGAATTTGGTCTCTGGGTTTGGGTAA
>NW_004524853.1:1246681-1250427 GCF_000260255.1 Octodon degus
ACACAGTGGGAGCATGTGGCAGGAGCACAGAAAATGTCATGTATTGCAGGGGAACAAGAAAGATCCCTATTATTCCTTCTCCATTGCTTCAGCTGTACCTTTTACTACTGGAGCTTAACACAGTACTTGCTGAGCAGGAGAAGTTCTTAGAGGTAATGTAACAAGGGAATTTCTAAAGGGTAACTTTGCACCAGAGATCATATATTAGTGTGTCATGGAGCCTTTATTTTTCTTTTTAGCTGCTTTATGAAAACAATCACTGTTCTTACAAATTATATTTCCTTTACTTGTACCCTTCTAAGTCAGGAATTCAGTGGTGTAGAGGATATTCATTACTTGATTGTCTTAGAACCATGAATGTATTCTAATGTGAAAACAAACTTCAATCAGTTATTTTGAAGCACATCACATGTCTTCCAAAATATAATAAACAGAAATTCAGGATCCTAATGGTCAAGACTCAGAATGGTACTATGGTCACAGAAGAACAAACTCTTTAAACTGAAAATAACTTCCCAAACACTGTGGAAGGACATGTAGATTCCACCTTGAACATTTTCATCTCCTTTTTATTTCTTTTTTCACATGTCACAGTGATGACTCCTTTCACCCCCACCTTTCCATCATTAGCCCAGCTCCACATCACTGTTGCTGTCCTCAGACTCCATTTATCTCTCTTCAAGAGTTTGAAGGTCAGAACTTGGTGTGACATCCATTTCTGGGAGTGATAAATGCAGGAGTCAAAAGCAAATACTCCTTAGTCACAGCAGAAACAAATATTTAAATATTTGAATTATCATGTCAGAGGCAATGTAGGTGATTTGGACCAGACCCGGATAGAGAATGGTGTTTCTCCCAACTCACCTATCCCTAGCAAAACTGTGGTGGATCCTCCAAAGGTATTTACTATGTGCCTTGCTCACCTTCTGAAGACTTCAATACTTGTTTGATACTACTGCATCCTAGTATTTAGATAACATTAATTCATAATTTTCAGATTGGCCTGTCCTATTACACAAAAACAAGTTTTGGTTATAATAGGTTATCCCATGCTATTGGTGAGTGGCTTTTTTTTTTATCTTTATCACCAAAAGAGCTTTGAACTCTCCTTTATGTGTATGGGCCCCTACATACTATAGGAAATTTGCTACTCTGTCAGGCTATACGTAGGAAGACTTCTGCTCCACCCTCACATTTCCTTTAGCTTCTCTGGTCTTACTATCTAGACCACAACCATCACTCCTCAAAAGAATGTGCATGTGGGATTTTTTTTTTTTTTATTCTTGTCAAGTAGTATTGACTAAATTTATGTCAGCATTTAGTCTCTTTATATCAGATTCCTTAGATGGCAAGTTGTTTTGATGTATCATTTTGATGCTTCTCTCTGTTTCTCCACCAGCACTGTCTATGTATCCATTTTTTTAACCACACTTGAGGATATCCGATCTCACAGCAAATCCCTTGTTTAGTTTATGGAATTTTAAATAATAGACACATGGTGTTTATATTTCTGACTTTTGATATTCTTTCAAATTGCCACAATACCCATATGCTGTGTATGGTTTTATTTTATCTCCAAAAATTATTGAAAATATTCTAAAGTTATATAAAATTTCAAAGTAAGACTCTGGGTAAACATAAAAAATAGATCATGAAATTGTTCATGGTAAATTTTATGCATTAGATATACACAATGCATGTTTTTATCCTTAACTTGAAAGCAATAATCAATTTTTGTGTTTGTCATTCCAATGGAATTTTATTTTTCTTCAAGACGTCATTGAGATTTTTTTTTTGACAATAACTTTTTGGGTCTTATTACCCAGTGTCTGTGTATTAGATATACTAATCAGAGTGTCTATTCCTTACATTCCACCACAGTCATAAATAAAGCTATCACACAGTAGGCTTTCAGCAAGTAAGAGCCCTTACTATATGTTCAGTCTACGTAAGTGGTTGTTATCTGCTGTGCCTGAGCATGAGGCCTCAAATCTGAAGTCCCACACTCAGAAGCCTGAAGCAGGAGGATCGCAGTGGGTTTAAGGCCAGGTAGGCTATCCAGTAACTTCACTGTCAGCCTGAACTATATGGTGTTACCCTGCTCTAAACAACAAAATAGAAACAGCCAAACAGCAAACCAAACCAAAACTGTTACCTACAATGATGAAAAGAGACACAGGTGACATTCTACATGCTTGGGTCACTGGAAGGACCAAGGAGTATTTATTTCTAGGGAAATGGGAAGATTACTTGGTTTTTAAATTAGGTAAGGTGAAGGCTCATTTCCAGAAAAATGTTAATGACTTCTAAATTTTGTAAAACCACCTTGTGTATTGTTATCCCAGCCTTCCTCACGTGCACAGACACACACGCATGCACATTCTCAGCTGCATTTGTAATTAAACCCAGAGCCTCACATACACTAGACAGGTGCTCAACACTGAGCTGCCGTCCTAAGAGTATAGAACATTTTAAAGTGAACTAATTGGATGTGTAAAATTGTTTCTGTTGTTGAAGCCAACAGTAAATTAAATGTGTACTAATTCTCTAGTCTGTTCAGGAATCTTGTTTCCTTTGGATATTCTTAGGCCTAGTTTTATGACACACCGATTTTATTTTATAATGAAAGGAAAAATATTTTTTAATTTGTTTTATTTTGGACTGAAAAAATAGAACTAGAATTCATGTAGTTTTCATTTGACATAGTACCACACACCATCATATATAGTATTCCTTAAGAAATATTGAGTTATCATCATTAGTTATGAGAACAAGAACTTACACTTCATTGTGTTAGAATTTAGAAAGAGTAGTACTATTTTATTGGGTCAGAAAAGAGGGTTTCCTTCTCTGATTTATTTCCGCTCTTTACCATTTGTTTATTTTAATTTATGGAAAAAGATAAGGTTTCAGAACAAAATAATAGGAGACTAACAATCGTTAATATATCACATGTTGTTATCTTTAGAGTAGTTGCTCAGGGTACAAGATATTATTTAGTGAAATTATATATCATTTCTAATGTTTTTTAACACTATTTTTTATTCTTTAAAAAAAGAAATGGGTGTAAATATGTTTTCATTTTATGTATGTGGTACAGTGTCTACAAGGTCTCACTACACAGATTGGGTTCATAGTGATCCTCCTGTTTTCAGCCTCCCAAATGCTGAGATTGCAAGTGTACACTACCACACCTAATCTTAATATGTTTTCAATCAATATTAGCAAAACCTTCTTTTATAATGATCTAAGAGACACTACTGGTATAAATTACTTGCGGTTTTCGTTTTTCCTTACTGTCCTTTCCCCTTTCATACATTCTAGTTCCTTTTACCTTTTGAAAAATTTCTTCCCATTTCATTGTATCTATTGTACAATGTAGACCTTTTCTTTCTTTCAAATTCTCACAGTAGTGAGACAATCTGATGTTTACACATGTGAGTCTGATTTATGTAACATTAATAGTCTGAAATTGCATCCATTTACCTATAAAAGTCTTGAAGTTATCCCTCTTTATGGCTGATTGATACTGCATCGCATAAAAGCACATCTTGGCTGGGGAGGTAGTTTGGTGGCCTAAGAGCCTACCTGGCAAACGTAAGATCCCGAGTTTGATCCCCAGTACTGCATGCCATACTGGGCCCTGAATGCCAGCTGCAGGGTGTGGTGGTACATGCCTGGAATCCCAGAACTGGGAGACTGAGACAGGAAAGATCACTACGAGTACCAACTGCACAGCGAGACCC
>NW_004524853.1:1258142-1263758 GCF_000260255.1 Octodon degus
AAAAAAAAAAAAGAGAAAAAGTTCAAAAAGAAGTATCCCACAAATTATGAAAACCTGGGCTGACTGAAGATTATATAACAGCCTTAGTTAAAGGAAAGAATACAGTTCTGGGCTTCAGGGGAGTAATAGAGCCAAAGTAGATGTTGAGAAGGAAATGTACATGAGAAAATATTAGCATAAATACACTGGTTTCTATAACAAACATATAGATAGATAGATAGATAGATAGATAGATAGATAGATAGATAGATAGGATGACATTTCTTTGGTATTTCAATATTTTTTCCTAATTACCTTATTGTTTTAAAACACCCCATAATCACCCTCAGTCTTCATTATGTAGTTCTTGCGTAGCCACCTGACATTCCATCACTGGCAAAGTAAGGACTCAATGTAACAGAGCAAATAAAAATAATTTAGTGAAAGCTAGTCCGACTATGTTTGTGCACGTCTATGTCTGTGTCCTTCAGTATCTACATGTGCGTGTACCTGTAGCGCACTGTATCTATTTTCATCTGTATCTATTGGAAAAGGCAACAGAGAAGGAGAACAACTTAGTATGTGTCACAAGAGAGAGGTTTTCTCTAACGTCTATAAAGTAAAATGTTTACTTAGCTCAAAAAGATAGGAATTATATTTGAACTTGCTGTTCCCCAGTGGGCATCTTGCCTTTGAACAGAAATTCGCAGTCTTATATTCTTTTATTAAGTCCACCAGCCCACTCCATCTATATTCCCCATTGCAAGAGAAGCTATTCTAAAGCAAGCCCTGCTGTGTGTGCATAATAACAGCCTTTCAGAAAGCCCCATTTTAACAGATCATTAAATATTATTGCTAGTGAAGAGGTAAAAATCCAAGCTTCTAGATCAAGCACATTTTTATTCTTTATGTTTTAATTTTTCTATTAAGATATTTATGCAAGTAGTCCATGGCATTTCTAAAGTAACAGACACTGAAAAGACACATATAAAAAGAAATAAAATACTTCTTAATAAACAAAACAAACAAGCAAACAAATAAAATCCTTCCCATATTACTCTAGAACTTTATATCATACACTATTTGTAGAATTTAAACTGGCGCATAATTTCTGTCTTCACACCAGATGTCAAATCAGGGCTGATGTACACCCAAGAAAATTAACTCCTTTCTGGCCTTTTATCTAACTCATGACCTGAGCACACAGATCTTGCTTCACTCAGTATTTACAGTATTTATAGATAAAGGGAAGTGACAATTAAATTTTATGAGGGCAAATGAATTGAATGGCAGGACCATAGGTAAGGGAAAAGTTGAGGGGCACAAGACTTTAATGCAGCAGCCCAGTTATTCTGCTGCTCCACAAAATCATTTTCCTTTAAGATGAAAATTTGCATACATTGTATTTTGGGAAGGTTCCAAACTTCTATCTCAATTCTATGTTACAGCTTGGGGTATAATTTGTATTTTGTCTCATGGTCTGGTGATCCTAATTAGAGAAGCCTTCGTTTTGTGAAAGTAGCCATACAAGTTAGAGGTGAAGATGAAAGGCCACTCATTAGGATGCATTCTAGTGGTGCTGAAATTAGCTGAAGGTCCCTGTGGCCATGCTACCAGGTAATTACTTCCACTGCTATTTGGTCCTTCACAGTGCAGGATACGCAAGGTGAACATGAGAAATGACACCAATTGGTACTGACTCAGTAAAAGTGTTGTAAAAATAATTACTAATGGTACCTTTAGTTAAACACTGAACACAATGATTATATTACCATTATGATAATGATCAAAAATGATGTTTCCGCAAGGAAAAGTTGAGAGATAATTGCTGAGAAAATGGAGAAAATTTATTTTTCAAGAAAGCTTAGTAGAACCCTCTTTGCCAAGGCAGTTCAACTTTCATAAATAAAAAGGAAAACACTATGATGAATATAGGATATCTTAGTCTGTCACAATCTCCTGGGAGTTCTTCAATACTTGTCTCATGGGCTCTGGGTAAAGTCCCAATCTTACCCAATAGGTCACATGTTATCCTCAGCCCAGTTTTGGTGCCTCTGATTCTCATCCCTACTTACTCCGCCTGTATTTGTCTTGCTAGCATCTTGGTAGCAAGCCATCCCCCATGGCTGCAATGCCTAATAAAACTCCTCAGGCGTGAAAATTCCATCTATCAGCTTAGCCTAGATATCTTGTATAGCAAATAATGTCCCTCACTGTTACAAAGGAATTTTTGTTATATTAGTTTTAGTGTTTATGTAACAGTTGACAAAGTTGTCATATTTTAGTAAGATGTACTTTTCCTTCTATGGAATTAAAAATCTATTAAAACATATTAATTTACCATGTTGACTCACACATATGATGAAAATGAAAACTATTCCAAATATACAGTAGATTAAATATGTGTGTGATATTTTCAATAATTCATTTATCAATGTCTTTATTCAATAAACATAAAATTAATCAGTATATGGGATATGTTAGGTGCTAGAGTATATATCTAATGGATAGAGGCGGAAGTAAAGTATGAAAGTAAATTTTATCATATGTTGAGAGATCAGGATAGGAATCAAAAACAATGTAGTAAAGGTTTATCTTCGTTTAAATCACTCTGTCACAGTGAAAGTCACAGAAAATATGATGTGAATCAAATAGATGAAAAAAGATGATGTAATCTTCATATACTAGATATTTGTAGTACATTTAAAGATTTACTTATTTGCTTTTAACTGTATATTGAGCACTTAATACAATTGTACTTACTACAGTACTTTGGGAATCGTATATTTCACGCTGTGTTTTACATATCAGGAAACCAACATATGGAGGGTTCAAATAACCCGTGTAAGATCACACTGCGACAAGGCCATAACACAAGATTCAGAACAAATTATTGGTTTTGATACTTGCATAAAAATATACAGTTTCTCAAATTTATAAACTTATAAAGCTGATAAAAGAAACTGCAAGTAGGGAAAGTTCATTTTGAGTGGTCATTTCTACTTTTTTTATAATTTAACTTTAACAATAGTAACAAAAGCCTACCACATGAAAATACTTTATCTACATAGCACAATTTCATGCAATCTTTATAAGAACCTCTCACAGACAAGAACACACTGACTATAGAGAGATAGTTTGATAACTTCTCAATGATTTCAGCCCATCAAGAAGTGTCTAAATCTGAGCCTAGCCCAGACCTGACCTTCAAAGTCTGGGCTGTCCACAAGTATCAGACACAATTTTTTTCCAGTTCCACTCTAACTAGCAGAGACTCAGTAAGATGACTTGCGGTAAGCCCTTCTCTCCCAAAGTAAATAAGGAAAGTAATGAGGACCTCTGACAAGAAGCACTTGGCTGTGGTGTTTAGGACAATGGACAGATAGATCTTCACCCTCAGCTGCCTGGGAGGCCCATGACAAAAGCAGCCATAAGGTGAGCCTGCAGGGTCAACAATTTTGTCCAGGCTGACAGGAGTGGTGAGCCTGGATGCATAAACTGTGTCTGGAGGCAACTTGTTGAGAAGGATAGATTCTAAGTTTTGTCTGCAGGAAATACTGGGCCCTAATTGCCTATGTTTCTCTTGTAGCATATTTGCAAATTTTAGACTTAATTAGATACCAGGTGCTCTTGTATTTTTTCCCCTTTAAAACACTAATGAACAGTGATGCCAATTTGTGAAGTTCATTGTTGGGTATCATGCTGTTTTTAGCAGAACTGAGATTTGAAGCAGACTCCTTATTGTGTTTCTACCTGTGTTTTTAATAAACACATGATACAAACATTTATTGTAATTAAAAATAAACAATGTTAAGAAATGTCTTTATACCACCATGCTGAGCTCTTTTCTCAACAGATGCTGCCATTATCAGACTGGTATTTGTTCTTCCAGCCTTTTACTGTCTTCTCTTCTGAATCTTCTCATTCACAACTTACACTATGAGCTTTTGAGAGGTGAGACCCTCATAAAGAAAGATCTGTAACTGTATGTGATTTTTAATTTTTTAAGTCTTATTTATATAATTCGAGGAGAAATTTAAACCTTAGGTTTCATATGTGCTAGGCAAGCACTCTCTCTAAGCTGTGTCAGCCCCAACACAGTATGTTTAGTTATAGGTTTCTGTGATAGCAAAATAGTCTCCTCCTCACAGTAGACCCCACGTCTTCCAGTGCTTTGCTCACTTATAAATATAATATTCCATATATAATTTCCATCAGACTGCTTTGTTTAGCTCTCAGTTTGGTCAGAATATGTTGGCTGAGTTGCTTGTTTAGATTGTCTCTGAACTTTAATGTTGCAAAATATCTTCTTCATTGAAAATATCCGTTTTCTAAAATAAATTCAATGTTTTACCTTCATAATCCTGCATTTTATGACAAGTACACAACATAAAAATCTTCTAGTCATAAATTAATATGTCCTGTCAGGATCCTGTGAGCTTTATTATTATATTTGGCTCTTTAATTCAAGCAGGAATTATTTTTCTATAGGGTATGATGTATATATTTCTACATCACATCCACAGATGGATAGCAAGTCACTGTAACACAGCTGAGTAGTGCGTTCCTTTCCCATCACACTGAAATTTCTATGGAGACATGGTTTGGTTTTTCTGCTTTCTATTCCATTCGATCAACACAGTTTTCTACATTAATACAATCTTGTGAAAGTTTTAACAAATGATCTTAAATGTTGACAGGAAAATGACTCCTTTTCTGTTTAAAATACTGTAGCTTATTTTTAGGCTACCCAAAATTATTTAGGATAACTTCATTAAGTCACTTATAATATTTTGTTGAGATATGTATTATACTTGTGCTGCACTTGTACATATAGTTGGGAGATAATTACATCTTTACAGTATTATTTTAGCTCACAACTACTGTTTCTTCCCATTTAATCTGTCTTCAGGTATGTTAATAAAACCGAGCCTCTTAAAGTTTCAGAATTTTCTAAGTTTACCTCTTGTTGAGCTCATCAAAAGTTAAATTGAAGGAGCCAGGGAGGTGGCTCGGTAGAATATGTGCTTCCCTGGCAAGCACAAGGGTCTGAGTTCAATCCCCTGTT
Organism: Octodon degus; assembly: GCF_000260255.1. Taxonomy (NCBI): domain Eukaryota; kingdom Metazoa; phylum Chordata; class Mammalia; order Rodentia; family Octodontidae; genus Octodon; species Octodon degus. The sequence continues at coordinate 1,263,190 of NW_004524853.1, forward strand.
CTGTAAAAAAAAAAAAAAAAATTACATTGAAATTGTGTGTTACACTGTTCATCATTACATTTCCCTATTTTAAAAATTTAATGTAGCTGGTATACAGCTATGTATCTTAACCACATGTCTATGTTCCCTATAATACTGTCCCATAAATTTTTCAGTCGTTTAGAAGAACCATCATAATTCTTAAAAATGATGATGCTTTTCTTGTTTTTGTCTCAATATTTATATTCAGATTTCTTTACTTTATCTGTATGTTATTGAATATATTCTCCAGTATAATATTTAAAAGTGAAACGAACAGGTAGTGTTTCGGGATTATTTCTGACTTCATTTAAAATGCTTCTGAGGGGCCGGGGAGATGGCTCAGCCGAATAAGTGCTTCCCTGGCAAGCGCAAGAGCCTGAGTTCAATCCCCGCTTCCGCCAAAGGAAAAAAAATGCTTCTGATACTTTGATATAAATTAAGAATTATTTTTTGTCCTAATATCTAGTGTCTTATCTTTGAAATTTAATTCAGGTGTGGGAATTGGGTTCTAAGCAATATTTATATATTTAATGTGATATCATATTTTT
>NW_004524853.1:1263858-1266838 GCF_000260255.1 Octodon degus
TCTTTTTATTCCATTCCTTAGTTGATGGGCATTTGGATTGTTTCCAATATTTAGCTATTACAAATTGTGATATTATAAACACTGATAAACACATATTGCTGTGGTATGATGTTTTAATTGTTTTAGGAAGATATCCAGAGAGTGTTTTAACAGATTCCCACATTGATTCCACAGGGGTTGCACAAGTCTGCACTCCCACCAGCAGTAGAAAAGAACTTTTCCTCTACAGCCTTACCTCATTTACTGTTGGTTGTTTTCCTGACAATAGCCATTTTATCTGGAGTGTGATGGAATCTCAGTGTTGTTTTAATTTTTATCTCTTGCATGATCAATGATGTTGAACATTTTTCATATATTTATTTGCTATTTGTATTTCTTCATCTGAGAAGTATGTATTTATCTCAGTTGCTCTTTTTTGGATTAGTTCTTTTAATTTAAGAGCCTTATTTTTAAAATTGTTTAATTTTCTACATAGGAATCCTTTGTCTAAGGAACAATTGGCTGAAAATTTCCTTACTCTATGGGTTGCTTTTTTACATTGTTGGTTTCTTTGGCTGTACAAAAGCTTTTTAATAAAATAAGATCCCAGTTGTTGATTCCTTGAACTATTTCTCATGAAGTATGAGTTTTATTCATGAACTCTCTACATACATCTACATGTTCAAGATTTCGACCTACTTTCTTTTCCAGTAGATTTAGTGTTTTTGTTTTAATATTTAGGTATTTTATTCATTTGCTTTAGCTTAGTGCACGTGCCAGACATAGGCATAGGTATAATTTTAATCTTCTGCATGTGGAAAGCAATCTTTTCCAGCACCATTTGTTAAAGAAGCTATCTTTCTTCCAGTGAACATTTTGGGCTCCTCGTCTAAGATAAGATGACTGTGTTTGTAATTGTGTCTGCATCTCAAATTTGTTCCACTAATTTTCAGGGGGTTTTTGTCAGTATTTTGCTGATTTTATCACAGTAGCTTTGTAGTATAATTTCAAGTCAGGGATTGTGATTCTTCTTGCCTTGCCTTTGCTGCCCAGGACTGCCTTTGCTATTCAAGATCTTTTCTCCCTCCAGAGGTAGTTTAGTAATATTTTCTCTACATTTGTGGAGTATGCCAATGGCATTTTGGTTGGGATTATATTAAATCTGTATAACAATTTGGGGAGCATTCATTTTCACTATGTTGGTTCATTCTATGCATGACCAAGTACTATCTCTCCAGTTTATGAAATCCTCTTCATTCTCTTTCTTCAGAATACTGTAATTTTTGCTATATAAATCTTTACTTCCTTCATTAAATTGATTCCTAAGTAGTTCATGTTTTTGGATGCTATTGTGAAAGGCATTATTTCTGTACGTTTTCTCTCTGTGAGTTTTTTATTTATTGATAGGAATGCTATTGATTTTAGAATGTTAACTTTGTATCAGAGATACTATGGAATCTGATTTTTAAATATAGGTGACTTTTGATAACTTTTTAGAGTCTTACTTGCAGACTATTATGTTATTTGTGAATAACGGTAATTTGACTTACTTTCTTACCCTTATTCATTTTATTTCTCTTGTCTACTTGTCCTGGCTAGTGTTTCCAAAATTATATTGAATGGCAATAGTGATATTATACATCCTTATATTGTTCTTGATTTTAGAGTGAAATATTGCGGGTTTTGTCCATTTAGTATGATGTTGGTTCTTGGTTAGTCATAGATGACTTTCTTCAGATTGAGATAAAGTCCATCTATTCTGATTTTCTGAAGCATTTTTATCATGAGTGAGTGTTGGACTTTTGCAAAGACTTTTTTTACATCTATTGAGATAATTGTGATTTTTAAAAATTTTATAGAGTACAAAACAGTATTAAAACAGAAAAATTAGAAATCATACAGAATTTCACTTAACAAAGTAATATGAATTTCACAGTATTTATTGTAATGCCTAGTGTTGTCTTCCAACCAGTTATTCATATTACCAAATACATGCATGCAAAATTGAAGAGAGTTAAAAGAAATATATACGAAATTGAGGAAAATGGTGAAATAATTGAAAAAAAAGGTGACAAAACAAATTAAGCATTATTTGTTCCTTCCTGTAGACCAGCAGAAATCCACAGTATAGTTGTCCAAACCATACTGTTTACATACATAGATATATCTCTTTCCCTGATCATGTGATTTTTGTCTTTGGTTCTATTGATATGATTATTATATTTATTGATTTTCATACATTGAACCATCTGAGCATTCCTGGGATGAATCGCACTTGGTCATTGTATATAAACTTACTGATGTTTTGCTGCATTCTGTATGCTAGTATCTTACTGATAATTTTCACAACTGTATTCATTAGGTATATTGGCATCCACTTAAATATAAATGCTTCAAGTTTATCATTTTTTATAGCTGAGTAATACTCCATGGTATAAAAACACCACATCTTTTTTAACCATTCCTCATGTGACGGATAGCTGGATTGTTTCCAAGATTTGGCAATAACAAATTGTGCTGCTATAAACATAGGTACACATATATCACTCTGATATGACGTTTTCAGTTTCTCTGGGAAAATTCCCAGTAGGGGGATAGCAGGCTTGAATAAGGAGATTGGCCTGCAGTTCTGTTATTTGGTTGGATATTTCTCTGATTTGGCTATCAGGGTAATACTAACCTTCAGGAATAAGCTACAGAATACTAGTTTCTATCAATTTTTTAAAAATGTGTGAGAAGCATTGGTATCAAGGCTTCTGCAATAAATTTCTTATTGAATTGAACAGTGAGTCCATCAGTACATAGGCTTTTCACTGACGTTAAATTTTAATTACCTTTTCAATTTCATTGACTGATATGAGGTTATTTGGAAATTTATATCTTCATGACTGAGGTTTAGCAATTGATACATATCTAGGCATCTGTCCATTTGTTCGGTGTTTTCCACCCTATGAAAATAAAGTTATTCAAAATACGTATTAATGATCTTCCAAACTTCCAA
>NW_004524853.1:1266938-1267845 GCF_000260255.1 Octodon degus
TTCTTTTTTTATTTCAGAAAAGAACTGTGCTCTGAGTTCCTCTATACCTTTCTGCTGTTGCTTATTTACTATCGACACTCTTAATTCATGCATTTGAGCCGAGCTAGTGTCCTCTCCACTTTTTCTGGATGGGCTTTGGGTTTCCTCCATATGTGTCTGCATTTGATTCTCTACTGCAGATGTTATTAATTCAGGGATTTCTTTTTTCATTTCCAATCTGAGGCCCTCTATACTTTTCTGCAGCTGTTTCTTTATTTCAGAAGTTGTTGATTCATTGCTTTCAGCTGTGTGATTCCCAATTTGTTCTGTGTTAGTGTCCTCTGCACTTGTTATGGGTGGGCTTGGATTCTGAGGTTGCATTTTTTTCCTTCTCGTCATTTTGTGTAGCCCTGTCTTCTGACCTTTTTGTTGTAGATCTTCGTTGTAGTTATAACCTTAGCATGTACTGAAGTGCAGGCGCAGATCGGGCTTGGGCTAGGACTGGGTCTGGGGGTTCCCGGAATGCGGCAGAAATTCCTACTCGGCGGGCTGGGTGGGGGAGGTGCTGCGGAGTGTTGGGGTGTATTCCAAGGGGGTGGAAGAGGGTCTCACCCATGCTGCGCCTCGGTGGGACCAGTAATAGGTCCCACCTGCGCAAGGAAGCTGGAAGCTCTCCCACACACTCTGATGTTCTTTCTTTAAGGCTATATTTCTTTCAATTTATATGTATCCTACAGAATTTGATGTTTACTAGCCTCATTAATCTCTATTTTAAAATAAATTGGTTAAAGAGCTAGGAAACATGACAATGTTAAGCCATGCAGTTATACGTAAAAGATGAGCAAGGCAATGATCCTGAGAATATTCAGAAGATTCTTTAATCTAGGAGTTAATTGGAAAGATTCTCACCCTCACTAACTATATATAC
>NW_004524853.1:1267945-1271771 GCF_000260255.1 Octodon degus
TTTTATTTTTAAAGTAAAAATTAGAATTAAAACAAAAAATTACAAGTGATACATAATTTCACTTATCAAAGTAATATGAATTTCACAATATTTCTTTCTTTTTTTCACATTCATTTTTTTCCCATCATTTTATTGATAAACAAATAGCACTGAGACAGTTTCAAATCAAATTGGTAAGACAGTTTCAAAAATTTACACTTGCATATATTCTTCCTACTCGTTAATTGCTGTACAAGATGCGGACATAATATCCTATTTACAACACCACTAGAACAAATTACTCTATTCATTAAGAGAATGTAACTATATATCTATCCTAACCATTTTGAATGCACATTACAAAATGGACATTCATCTGTATCCCCTCTTTTTGTTAAGTTCTGTTATTTGAATATTGTAAGTGTGTAAACTCAGCAAAATATTGTAAAAGAGTTCAGTAGCCCATAATAGTTTTGAGTCTTCCGCTTCACTGACAATGTCAGAAATTGTTGACCTGAGTCCCCTATAGCTCAACATAACAGCATGGCTTTACTTCTTATATTTCGTTTTTATACTTTTCTGCTGGATGGTAAAGACCAAGGTAAAGCAGGACCTATGCAACAAGAGTTTTAGCTTTTGGGTCCGAGAAGGTCAGTGAAATCCCCTCAGGATTTATCCTGAGATCCTGTACCTCAGATTGTAGAACCTTTGTCAGTGTCAGCCACGTGGATGAGTCAAAGCCATTGCTTGGTCAATGTGCTCTCTGTGAAAGCCTGAATGTATGAATCCATTATCATATGCTTCCTTTTAGAATGAGATCTTTAAATTATTCCTCATTTATTCAATTTATATGCATTTCTTCATGTTTTATATTCTTTATTCAGACAAATTTGATAAATTATATAGATTATTACCTTTAAATTTACTTATGTTAAATTACTCTTTTATCTCTATCATTTTTAATATTTTCTATTATTTAATTTTTCTCAATTGTATTGTTTTCTCTTTGAACCAAAGATACTGCCAACTTCTTTATTTTTCTATTATACGCTTTTCATTTACTTTTATTTTCTGCATAATTTCTGTTCTTTTTTTTTGCCACGCTTCTATATTAAACCCTACTCACTTCATGTTATTTTTCTGTATTCCACTTTAGTGAGATGAAGGTTTAGTTGAATGCTTACTTGATTTTTTTTTTCACTTTCAATTAAATTAAATATATTTAAGGCTCTGATTTTCTTTCTTTTTTGATAATTTTATTAATAAACAAATAACAATGAGGCAGGTTCAAATCAAATTGGTAGGACAGTTTCAATAATTTACACATTGCATACATTCTTCCTAGTGGTTAATTGATGTACAAGATGCGGACATAATATCCTATTTAGAAACACCATTAGAATAAATCATTTTATTCATTAAGAGAATGTAACTATATATCTATCCTAACCACTTTGAACACACAGATACACAATGGACATACATCTGTATACCTTTTTTTTGTTAAGTTCCGTTATTTGAATACTATAGGTGTGTAAACTCAGAAAAATATTCTAAAAGAGTCCAGAAGCCTATAATAGTATTGGGTCTTCCGCTTGACTGGCAATGTCAGAAATTGTTGACCTGAGTTCCATACAGCTCATCATAACAGCATGGCTTTACTTCTAATATTTCATTATTATACTTTTCTGCTGGATGGTTAAAGCCAAGGTAAAGCAGGACCTATGCAACAAGAGTTGTACCTTTTGGGTCTGATAAGGTCAGTGAAATCCCCTCAGGATTTATCCTGAGTTCCTGTACCTCAGATTGTAGAACCTTTGTCAGTGTCAGCCATGTGGATAAGTCATGGCCATTGCTTGGCCAATGTGCTCTCTGTGAAAGCCTGAGAGAATGTTTTCTCTATACATGACTCTCCTTAGGCACACTCTACATCATCAATCACATTTCTCTGTGGCCCCATAATCTCCTTGATCAGAAAATTTGGGACACTGCCGAGTTACTTGATGTTATAGTACAAGTTCTCATATGTCCTGAGTCTGAATTGACCTTGGAAGGCTAGGGCCAAAATGTTGGCTTTCTTTGGGGCCCTACTTTTTCTCTAATTTTGGTCTTCAAAATTAGGTTGTCAACCATCCAGAAGACAAGCTTATTGTTATTACCATACGACTTAAGCTGTTAAGCTTAACCTCACTATCTGTCTGCATAAGAAACATCTTAGGCATATATGGAACAGATATTTTTCCTCAAGTATTGATATGTTTACCTTTAAGTCCCTACAGAATATGATAAAAATATTTAAAAATTAGAATATATTTTTAAAATAGTCATAAGAAATTATACACTTCTTATGCTTACACATAAGTCCAAAAATCTCACCATATAAAACCTTGTAGCAGGATAGTCCCACAATATTCCTTTTCCTGTCTGTTGCTTTCATTCACCACCCCCTTCTTTCTGAACATCCATCTACCCAAGAGACATCATAGCAGCAAGTGGCATGTCATGACAAGCCGCCCATATTCAGAAGACCACAATGACAAGCACTCCAAGCATGAAACTACTATTACAAATTACCATTTGCAGTGCAGTAGTTTAGTTCACAGGTATCAGAATATATAGTTAGTCAGGGTGAGAATATTTCCAATTAACTGCTAGATTAAAAAATCTTCTGAAGATTCTCAGGATCATTGCCTTGCTCATCTTCTACATATAACTGTATGGCTTGACATTGTCATGTTTCCTAACTCTTCTCCTTTCCCTCTCTTGATTAGTTAGTCCTTGAGGTCCTGCTTTCCTTTTACTTGTGTTATATCTTTCTATTTGTATTTCTTTTTTTGAGTGCTTATACTAGGGAGACTATATGATATTTATACATGTGTGTCTGCTTTATTTAACTTATGAGTATATGTTCAAGTGGCATCCAATTCAATATAAAGGCTTCGAGTTTATCATTCTTAGTAGCTGAATTATAGTCCATCGTGTAAAGACACCACATCTTTTTCAGCCATTCCTCAGGGGATAGGCATCTTGGTTGTTTCCAAGATTTGGCTATCACAAATTGTGCTGTTATAAACATAGCCGCACATATATCCCTATGATATGATGTTTTCAGATATTCTAAGAAAATTCCCAGTAGAGGAATAGCTGGTTTAAATGGTATTTCCAATCCAAGTTTTCTAAAGAGTCTCCACACTGATTTCCATAATGGTTGCACCAGTCTACATTGCCACCAGCAGTGGAAAAGGGTTTCTTTTTCCCCACAGCCTCTCCAACATTTGTTGTTGGGTGATTTCTTTATGATAGCCATTCTTTCTGGGGTGAGATGATATTTCAATGTGGTTTTAACTTGCATTTCATGAATGGCTAGTGATGTGGAGCATTTTTTCATATATTTATTCGCTTCTTTAATTTCTTTCTCTGAGAAGTGTGTGTTCATCTTGGTTGCCCATTTCTGGATTGGGTCTTTAAATTTTGGGGCCCTAGTGTTTTTTAGTTCTTTATAAATTCTAGAGAGCAAACATTTGTCTGAGTACTTATTTGTCATGATTTTTTACAAATTTGTGTGTTGTCTTTTCACTTTGTTGGTAATTTTTTTGATGTAAAAAAGTTCTCAGTAAGAGCATGTCCCATTTGCTAATTCCTTCAACTGTTTCCCTTGCGATTTGATTTCTGTTCATGAAGTCTTGCCTACCGCTATGTCTTCAAGAGTTCCTCCCACTTTCTCTTCCAGGAGATTTAGTGTCTCTGCTTTAATGTTTAGATCTTTAATCCATTCTGACTTTAGTTTAGTGCATGGTGATAGACCTGGGTCTAGTTTTAGTTTTTGGCATGTAGAGAGCCAGTTTTT
>NW_004524853.1:1277083-1288648 GCF_000260255.1 Octodon degus
TCAATAAAACTTTGAAATAAAATAAAAAATAAAAAAATAAAATGAATAAAAATTTCAGTCAAAATAAATGGGTTAAAGTCTTTTGTTCATATAATTTACATGGCCCAGTGCCAAATTAAAATATGGAATCCTTGTACAAAAAGCTGGCAAATAGCCCAGCTGCAAGTACTAAAATGTAGAGCATTCTATTTCTTTCTCTGTCTCTGTCTCTGTCTCTGTCTGTCTTTCTCTCTCTCTCTCTCTCGCGCTCTCTGTCTCTTTCTCTCTCCCCTTTTCTCTGCCTCTCTCCTTTCCCTCCCACTTCTCAAATTGTCATAAAAACTTTGTGTCTGTCTGTATCCCTGTGTATGTAATGGTACTTTCTTCTTTGTCTTTTAATGCTGCTCTATGTAAGTAAACTTTTAAAGTATTAGCACAAATTTTACTGTTTGTTATATATTGTTTATTCATATACAAATATAAGAGCACTTAATTTGTAAGTAAATCTTTGAAATTACACTATTGCTGTGCCTTTGCGTACCATGTCTTGCCAGAAGAGTGAAACACTGCACAAAATAAACTTCCTGCTTTTATTTCACTTCTTAATGTGTGCACATTTCACCAACCCTCTCTACCCTGGGCTTACTGATGAGTAAAAGACTGAAAAAAAAAAAGTGTCATGGGTTTCTCTTTTTCTTTCTGTGTCGTTATTTTCTGCCTCATATTGAGTAACGAACATGATGATATTCCTTGCTTATCTGCAGTTTTTTGGATGCCATTGCTTTCTTTCAGCATTCAATCAAATTTAGTTAAAATAGAAAATGTGACCACGACAGTCGTTCCTTCCTTTCTCTTACTCAGTGGAAATGTAGTGTGTTTACTTTACACAGACTGTGAATGTGTGTATTTTACTGTTCACTTGATTTTATTTTACCACTTGATTAAAACCAGAAACTATATTTTTCTTTTCTCAGATAATATTCTTAGTATGCTATTATTTCCAGTCAGCTTCTCACTTCCTCTATTTGTAATCATGTCTGGATTCCAAATTGCTAGGTTAACATTTAAATATTATGAATGAAAGGTATTTCTTTTCCCCTTTTAATCTATGTGTTTTGTGAATTTAGGTGCAAACGTCTTTTCTGAAATTCCAGGCAAGTGTCTGTCATATAGCACCACTGAATTTCTAATTGGATATGTTGAACCTTCCAAGTCCAGTAGATTGGCAACAAATGACCAGTTGTTTATTTCTCATAAATTCTATTTTCTTCCAATACCTACTATCTCAAGATGCAATGATCATCCTGTCTACTATGGAGACAGAAACTTAAGCATTTTCGCTGGTATGCCCAACTCCCTCATAGGTGGTCTCCCCTTTACATAAAACAGATCATCACTAAATCCTGTAAGATTTTGTATTCTGAAATTCTCTTGCATTTTCTCTCTGCTAATGGTATCATCTACAACTTTTTACTCTAAGTTTCATCATCTCTCACCTAGATAACAATAATGTGACTACAGCCTACCACTTCTGTGCCCATGCTCTTCCTAAGCCGTTCCTATACAAGTCAGGGAGATTGCTGCAAAATATAACTTTGATCTCACTTTCTGCATTGATCTTGCCTTAAATTGTTTATTACTTTTCTACCTTCTCTCTCTCTCTCTCTCTCTCTCTCTCTCTCTCTCTTTCTTTGTCTCTGTCTCTATCTGTCTCTCTTTCCTTCTTCCTATTTCTTCACTCCATTTGTAACATTTTAAAGTATTTTGTAAGATATTGAAAAACAGAGGAAATAGGTTGCTTCTGTCTCCCTTTCTTCTGTTTCCTCTGCTTTTTTCTATGACTGATAAACAGTATCATACCAGAGCAAAATATGTGCAGCAATCTTTATAAAATGAAGAAATGATGTTATATTCAGTGGTGATTTTAAATTTATATAGCAAATAAAGATGGTGTAAGTTTAATTCATTTCTCATATAATTAATTTGAGTTTTCTAGAATGTATCTTGCTAAAAGTTTACAATAAACTTACCAAAAACTGGGTTATAAAATACTCTTTTGTGTAAGGAGTAGGAAAAATTTAGGTGGCTAATAATAAAGAATTTCACAACATTTCTGTTAGTCACATCTAAGGGGTTTTTTTTGTTTTTGTTTTTTTTATTTTTTGCTGTTTAAATAAAAGAATAAATTGGTGGAACAATACCAAGAGAAAGCCACATATGACTAATCTCATTTGCTCTTTGATCTTCAAATTAGAATCTCTGTTTTTCAAATGACCTCTGGATTTTTCCTTGTAATATTGTTTGTAAAACATTTTTCAACACATTAATGGCAAACACAATAATCTCCACTCAAGTAAAAGAGTATAAGTCTCTTATTACTTAACAGATTTTTTGATACTTCTATAATGCTGATGTTCAGACAAATTATGCTAAAGTCAATCGTATTGTAAGTCATAATTCCCAACTCATTAGTAATTTTTATAGTCAAGTTTCATTTATTATTATGGAAATTTTCATTCTAAAACAAATATATGTGTTTGATTTTTTTCAATCAAATACCATGTAATTTCTTTAAGTAGTTAATGGTGAATATCTCTGTGTACTTTCAAAGAAATATATGAGGTCAAAATAGAATACACAATTCCATTAATTCTGTATTCTCAGTATTGTGTTCACTTCAGCAGCACATATACTAAAATTGTATTCTCACCATTTCATTGGAAGCTATTCAATGTCTGTCATGACTTTTAATGAACTACATGATGTCAAAGCAGGATATTCAGTTCGGTGAATCCTATATTTCTCAGTATTTCATGGGCAGGTACTGAATATTCATTATACTGAGAACATACTCTATCATATATCTAAAAATTGTATTTTAAATCTTTTGATAAATAATCACTTACCCTTCCAGTGATTAATACTGCATACCTTTCCAACTGTAATACTACTGCAGCTTCTACCTTGGCATAACTGTTTTGGTTGAACTCATAGAAGGTTTTACCAATTTGTATAGTGTAAAGCTTTTATTAGCCAGATTTCACAATTTTCAATTTTTAATTTATAATCATTTAATGTCAAAAAGAAAGCATGGCAATATTGTTCTATTGAAATCCTAGGTTTAGACAGCAGTGAAGTGAAAAGTTGAACACATCTCAACAAAGACAAAATTATTTAATTCAGCTGTGAAACCTTTTAACAGAAAATTTTAGCTTTGTGTCAAAACCTTTCTTGATCAAGTGATGTACATCACTGAAAAGCTAAGGCCTAAAGGTGTTTTCTTGTGTAAAACTCTAACATATTGGAAAATATGGTACCAGAAAAGCTGTAAGTCCTAATTCCCTTATTCTATCTGCTTTTTCATATTCCTTTGATATTTCATCTATTTTAATAATTTAACTCTAAAAGTTTGTAATAGGATTCATATTATGAAAATATAATTTTTTAAACATCTTATTAGTGTAAAATAGCCTTTTTTGGTTTCAATTATTAAAATATGTTTTTCAGAGAATATAATACTACTAACTTTTTTTAAATAGGAAAATTAATGTTTGATAAATATAGGTTTCTGGGTCAAAGTATCTTGCTTCAAAGTAAGAAGTAATGGTGACAATAAATTGTTAGAAACTACAGTCTACAATCTTATGTTGTTCTTCTTAAACATATTTAAGATGTTTTTAGATGTAATACAAGTTAATACTATACTGCATTTACCTAAGTAGTACTTATACTCGGGTACTGTTAGTGTTTTCACTCTAAGTTTTCACAGATATGCACCTCAGTTTAATCCTACCAGAGTGTGAGATGCATGAGTAATGATGGTTCTAATTCAGGACTTTGAAGAGTTGATTTTGGCACCACTTTCAAGATTCACTGAGATGGTTTATATCAAAGCTTTATTCAGAATGAGCTTTGAAGTCAGACAGATCTACATCTGGAAACTATGTCTACCTCTTCCAAACATGACTTGTCAAGTGTTAGAGATGCTCAAAGACTCAGTTTCTTCATATGGAAAATATGCACAGTGGCTACCTGAATTGTTAGGTGTAGATGAGAGGCTGCATAAAGTGCAGAAAATGTATTCGGCCAATAGCAGATAGTCAAAAAGTGGCAAATATTACAACCTTTGATTCAACTGACTTAATCTGAATTGAGTAAAATTGTCCTGGTCTGTAGATAGGGGACACAACTTCCTGGTAAAACACTTGCTTACCACACATGAATCCCTGATTCCTGGAACCACAAAAAATTAACATTAAAAATGTTACTGATTTCATTGTTAAGTTTCTACCTCCCAGTTCATGATCTACCTCATCCAATTGCTTTCTAGTATACAGTGACACCAAGTAGCATGTGGCTGTGGAATAGTATAAGACCACAGTAATTTCTGTATTTAGACACATTTCAATAAAGATGTCTGTATCATGTGTATCTGCATGTCTGTCTGTTTATGTACTTTTGCACTTTCACTTCTAGAATCAGAATCTTCCTCCAGGACATGAGAAAAAAATAGTAGTAGCAATAATAATAATACATACCCTGACTACAAACAATGAAGATACCTTGTTAGAATCACACCCTGGATTATTTAAATTGTGTATATTACTCTCATAATAATTCCCTGGAAAATCAACAAAGAATTTTATTCATAATATAAATGTAGCTAAGAACTGAAATCAACTTATCATTATTCTATAGAAAGAAAAGATTTTGAAGTTTTCAAGTGATCCTGTTGTTGTCTGAGAGCAGATACCACAGTCCTGTTACACTGAGGTAGAGTTGGGACCTTTTTGTTTTTATGGAACTGAAGGTAGAAAATAAGAGTGAAATAATTTCTAGGATTCCTTGAAATAGCTCTATTAATTAATGTTGATGAGGGCCATAATCAGAAGTTAGAAGTGTTGATCAGAGGTAAAGATAAAACCATTATCAAAGTCTACTCAAAAGGATTAAGACATTATTAATATTGGGAGACAGATAAAAAAATTCAGAAATGAAATAGTGAAAAGGAGTCCAAGATTGCCAACCTGGGAGATTAAGAAGACAGCAGTAAATTTACACTAAGTTATAAACATACACTAAATCAGTGAATTTACAAAAGAAAGTAAAAGTAAAAATAACAAAAGGAACTGATTTATATCAAAAGATTCATATTTTTCTATATAGTTCTGGAAGTGTCGGAGAAGGCAGTAAAAACATTCATATAGAACTTCAAAGAATGAGCAGGTAACAGAAATGTGTGTGAAGACTTTCTGTGATTATAGCAGTGCATTGGTGTATGCTGTGGTATGCGTGTGTGTGTGTGTGTGTGTGTGTGTGTGTGTGTGTGTGTGTGTTATAGTCAGCAGGTGAGTGGATAGGTTTACAAATAGAGAATAGTCTATTGTGTGAATGGAAATGCAGAATGGAGACTATAATATTTGTCCAGATAGTGGTTCATCTATATACCTGGGTAGAATTTAGAATAAATATGTCTCAAATCATTAAGGGATACTTTTTGAAAGAATGAAATAGATTCATTCATTTTATATTACATCAAAAGACAGACAGAGGATCAATGGATGGCATTACTTAAATAGACAAACTATGGATAAATATTAGAATTTTCAGTTTGGCACAAGCCTGATTTTTTTTTTAAGTTTTTTGTATGCTCTAAGTATTAGTCCTTTGTCTGAGGGACAACTGAAATAAATTTTCTGCACTTGTGATTGTCTTTTCACCGTACTGGTGAACTTTTTGCTGGGAAAAAGCTTTTTAATAAAATGAGATCCCAGTTGTTGATTTTTGGTAATATTTCCCATGCAAGTAGGGCTTGTTCATGAAATCCTTGCCTACACCTGTGTCTGCAAAAGTTCTATGCATTTTCTCTTCCAGCAGATGTAGTGCTTCTATTACAGTATTTACATTGTCTCACCACTCTGGTTTTAGTTTAGTTCATAGTGAGATACATGAGTCTTGCTAGGCATGTAGAAAGCCTTTTTTATCTAGCACCATTTAGTGAAGAGGCTGTCTTTCTTCCACTGAAAATGTTTTGTCCCCTTTCTGAAAAGTAAGTTGGATGACTGTATTTGGAGTCATTTCTGCATCTTCTAATTTGTTCCATTGATCCTCAATCTGGTTTGTTTTTGCTTTTTTTTTTCTGGTACCATGCTATTTTTATAAACATAGCTTTATAGCATAATTTCAATTCAGGAATTTTGAAGCTCTGTGCCTTGCCTTTTTTCCAGAATTGAATTGTTTTTACTATTCTAGTTCTTATCTAGTTCTAATAGAATTTTAGCATTGTTTTCTCTAATTATGTGAGCTATATAATTGGCATTTTTATTGGGATTGCATTAAATCTGCATAACAATTTCAGGAGCAAGGCAATTTTCACTGTATTGGTTCTTCCTACTCACAAGCAAGGGATATCTTTCAATTTTCTGATATCCTCTTTTCTCTCAAAAATGGGCATCTGAAATATTCATTTCACTTCTCAGATGAAGTAGTACACATGTCAAATAAATATATAAAAAATGTTCAACATCATTGATTAGTCAAGAGATGCAAATTAAAAAAAAAACTCAGATTCCATCTTACTCCTGAAAAAATGGCTATTATCAAGGTATCACTCAATAACAAATGTTGGAGGGTGTGTGAGGTAAAAGAAATTCTGGTGCACAGGTCGTAGGAGTATCAACTGGTACACCCAGTGTAGACATTAGTGTGGAACTCCCTCAAAAACCTCAGATTAGGTTTTATTTGACCCAGATATTCCCTGTCTTGCTATCTTCCTGAAACAATTAAAAACACTGTAATATAGAGTGATATGCGCACCCTGTTTGTAGTATCACAGTTTGCAATAGCTCAGTCTTAGAAACAGCCTACTTGCCCATCAGCCGGTGAATGGAGATGTGTGATTTTTATATAATGGAATAGTACTAGCCATAAAGAAGGAGAATTCTGAGCCATTTGTAGGTAAATAGATGACTTTGGGAAATAAATTCGAGGCAAATGTGTAAGTGAAGCAATGTTACTTTGTTGTAAGAAACCAAAAGTGTAAATAAGGACCAGAATGTGTACTATATGTTGTGAAGTAGGAAGAAAATATTCAAATGGGAAGGAAGACTAAGGAGGGAGGGGGAAAGGAAGGAAGGGATAACATTAAAATAAAAAGAAGGAAAACAAAGCTTTTATAAATAAGGAGGGTAAGATAGGCTGAAGAGAGAAAGGAGGGGGAGTGGGAAAAATACAGAAGAACCAAAATGTTTATCTTGTGTGGTAGAAATTGCCCATGATGTATATGATCATTATGTAGATCTAAAATTACAAATAAAATTAATTAAAAATACTGAAATTTGCTGAGACCAGGAATAACAAAATTATAGTGATTTATAAGACAATATTCTAATCTTATCATTAGTGGAGGAATTTCACAGAATAGGAATATGATCTGATTATCCTGGCAGAGATTTGTTTTAATGCAGAAAGTAAAATGTTCTAATCAGGTTCAATATATTCCTGACATTAAAGATTAACTATAATTAATCTTCTGTAAGATTGTGTAAGATGATGTAACTTAATACCTATCAGAAGCAGGCATTGGATTAAATGAACTTGCATTAGCTTCCAATGGCTAGTGTAACCACTATAAAGCTAGTGACTAAAGAAAGCATTAATTTATTCTCTCGTACAGTCAGAGGCATAAATCGAAATCAGTTTTACTGGAACAAACTCGAAGTGTCGGCAGGGCAGCATTACCTCCAGGTGTCCCAGAGGGAAATATGGTGCTGATTCTTCAACTTCTGGTGCCTGCCTTGATTCCTTGATTTGTAGCTGCAGAATTTAGGTCGGTGCTTTGTGTTCACAGTCCCATTTCCTCTTCTTCTTCTGTCTGTGTCAGAACTTTTCATCCCTCTTGTAAAGATAACTGTAATCAATCAGATAATCCAGAATAATTCCACCGTCTCGAAATCCTTAGTCATATCTGCAAAGACTTGCTGTCAAGTGACATTTATAAATCCAGGGATTAGGACCTGTTCTGTCTTCTGGGGACATTTTAAACCCTACTGCAAAGCTCTTACACACACACACACTCACACACACACACACACACACACACACACTCACTCAGAGAGAGAGAGAGAGAGAGAGAGAGAGAGAGAGAGAGAGAGAGAGAACCTTTGGAAGGAAATGCTATATTTTTAATATCGTTCATAAACAGAATAGGAAAATAAATTTTAAAGACCTGCTTGACACCCGACTTGTAGGTGTCACCCCAAGCACCACTTTGCTATTTTTCAAAGGTGGGGCCCTACTGATTTTGTTGGAGTTTTTTGTTCACTTTGTCTTTATTCTACTGCAAAATGAAATTAAACTCTCTTGTGACATGTCTTCTTCTATTGTCCATTCCCTGTAGGGATTCTGCACTGAGCCGCCTGCAAGAGAGACATGCTTTTATAAATCCCAAAGTAAAAACAGGCAGCATTCACATTAAATAGTATTAAAGCTACAAGACTTTACATCTTGCTGAAAATTACTGGAAACACTCAGAAACATTTATTGGCAGGCAAGCACTCGAGATATGAAAAGATCTAACAAATAAAATCCCTTAACTGTGGCCTTCTGCCTCTGATTACTTCTGCTCTTCTAAGACTATTAGCTGCTTTTTCCTTCCCACTTACAAACTCTGCATCCATTGATGTCATCCAGAGTTTTGTCTCAGGATTAAGGCAGCTGTGTAGTATTGTATAATTTACAACTGGCATGGCTTTATGTGCATGTAAATTTGTTACACACAGCGCATCATAAGTGTACCCCTAACCTGCGGTCTTAGATCGCCTTTCCCCTCCTCGCAGAGCCGTGAGACACAGATAGCTGCACAGAGGACATCTCATTCATCTTTGCCAAAAACTGGGTAGGTGTTGTGATACAAGCTTTATAGCTGTGGAAAAATCAGGCATGGGCTGTTGTTCACAAATTTGATATCCAGATAAATCATCTTTCTCACATACTTGGTTCCTGTGAAAAAGGAGGTAGGTTGAGGGGGGCTACTTAGATGTGAAAAAAAGCAAAACCCTGACAAAATCAGTGGTAAGGAGTAGTGGATTCAGATGTGGGAATGTGGAATGAGCAAGAAATTGTTTATCTATCTTAAATTTAGGAATCTTTTTTGTTTTGTTTGTTCGAAGTGCAAAGAAGATAAACTTGGCATAGAATCCTATATGCTGTTGGAGAAGCATAGAGATCACTTTTAATGCAGAATTCTTGCCAAGTGTATGTAAAAGTTTTGAACATGATGGACCCCTGGGATGATGGGAGAACACTCAATACCTGCTTGCTAGATGTATTTAGGTGCAAGAATTGGGTACAGTGATGCAAGCAATACAGAATTCATTTGGAAAGCAGTAAAAATCATTTTCCTCCATACATATGGTTTGCAAATTCTCTGTTTCTATATAGCTATCCTTTCTTCTCTCTCTCTCTCTCTCTCTCTCTCTCTCTCTCTCTCTCCCCTCCCCCTCCTCCAACCCTTGATGCTCTCCCATTGAGATTCTTTTTGAATTGTTTTTATTTTGACACTAGGTCTTGATATGTAGCCCAGACTTTACTTGAACTTGTGATCCTTCTCCTTTAGCCTCTTCAGTAGTTGTGATTATGGGCGTGCAGTGCTACAAGGGGCTACAAGTGGAACCCTTTCTGTTTAATAAGTTTGAATGAATAATGGAAGGCATTTCTCAAAGGAATGGTGTTTTCACTAGCTAAGATGACTGTGTAGTCCTTGTTATTTATGGTTCACCACTAAATGTTGTGGTCTTATTATACTTGCTTGCTTTATGGGGGTTTTTGTTACACCACTTAAACTTAGATATATTCGGGTTTGTCTTTATTACTTAAAACAATACAAAAGAATTTTCACTACATGAGATGGCACATACCCATAAGCCTGGTACTAGGGAAGCTAAGGCATGAAGATGGTGATTTCTAAAGAAACATAGTGAATTTAAGGCCAGACTGGACTACATGGTGAGATCATGTCTCAAAGCATAATTAAATGAGAGGTATACTATGCCTCTAATTAAATTGAAATGTACCGATTTTTCATTTTAAGAAGTGCTTTTTGTAGTCATAAGTTACCACAAATTCATGAATTAAAGTTTAAAGACACTAAAGTTTGTTAAAAGATAAGTTAAATTAGAGAAAAAGAATTAATAAAGGGAGAAAGAAATAATTTTTGAGATTAAAACAATTTTCCGTTTGCTTAGTATTTTAATGTAGCTATTATGAATTATATTTAACTCAGGTTAACAAATAGTAACTGAGTTCTTAAGGGCCAAGTCATGTGATAAAGCTCTGATATCCACATATGAACAAGAATGAATTTCATGAAGGGTGTACAAGTAGTCTGAGCAAAATACAGGGTAAAAGTTAAGACAAATACAGCAATAGCTAGTCTTTAAGATAAAATAGATATGGTTCCAGGGATCACACCACAGTCCCTGAGCTTGCCTAAGCTTGCCAAAGCAGGCCCTTTAGTTCACTGAGCTCTCTTGCTGGCCCCTAGCAACAATATTTAATAGATGTCATAGTTTATAATTTATTAGTAATGACCTCTGTACATGTGTCTATCTGTTTTCAAACAATCTGTAAATTATCAATTATATTTTAATATTCTAAGAAAATACCTATATATATCCCAACCTCAGTCAAGTTAATAGGCAGTACATAGTTTTACATGTTTGTTTCTGAGTCAGCCATCATTGTCACATGTGTATAATATCAGTTGTTTTATATCATTAAATGTTAGTGTTTATGCTAAAAAATAAGCTTCTATTCGTTATTAAGAAAAGACAACAATAACAAAAATGGGCATCAGAGATTAATACACACTTTTCAGAGGAAGAAATACAAATGGCAAATAAATACATGAGAAAATACTCCACATCACCAGCCATTAGAGAAATGCAAAATAAAACAACATTGAGATAGTGTCTCACCCCAGAAAGAATGACTCTCATAAAGAAATCACCTAATAACAAATGCTGGAGAGGCTGTAGTGAAGAAGGAACCCTTCTCCACGGCTGCTGGGAATGTATACTGGTACAACCACTATGGAAATCAGTAGGGAGACTCCTCAGAAAAGCAAGAATGATAATCCCATTCAACCCTGCTATTTCCCTTCTGGGTATTTTCCCAAAACAGCTGAAGGCATCATACCATAGTGATATATGTGCACCCAAGTTTATAGCAGCACAATTTATTATAGCCAAATCTTGGAAACAACCAAATGCCATCACTTGAGGAATGGATGAAAAAGATGTGGTATTTGTATACAGTGGAGTACTACTCAGCTATAAAGACAGACAAACTCAAAACCTTAATAGGTAAGTAGATGCAACTAGAGCCTATACTCATATGTGAAATAAATCAGACCCACGTGTGCAAATATCATATTGTCTCCCTAGTGTAAAGACCTGAAAAAGTAAATAAAATCTGAAAGGTAGAATCGATATGGTTAAAATGGAAAGAAACTGAACTTAAGGATTAAACAACAAAGATGAGAGAAAAGATAGGAAAAAGGGAATGAGTAAAAAGCATGAAAATATA
>NW_004524853.1:1288778-1294714 GCF_000260255.1 Octodon degus
TCTGAACAAGTGCATCAAGGACAGCAATGAATAATACAAAACTGATGGTTGAATATCTCTCATCTTGGTCTTCTACATGTGTACTGTTTCTAACATTTTATGTATTATTATACTCTCTTTAAAATAAATTAAAACAAAAAGAAGACAAGAAAAAAATTAAGATTTCTTGAAAGCAAGTGCCAATATTCAATTATTTCCCCAATCTTACATAACTATATCTGATAATTTGAGCAACATGTTTGATGATAAAAATAATGTAGCAACCATTGTTAGCTATTTCTGTTTTCAAAATCTGTACTGTATGCATTGTTGTATGTTACCCTGTTTCTTTTTCTATTTGTTTTGCTTGTTTTTACTCTTTAAAAAAATTGAACTAAATTTAAAAAAGAAGAAAGAACAAAAACATCAACAAAATAACCTGGGTATTTTCCCAAAAGAACTGAAAACATCATACCATAGTGACATATGTGCACCCATGTTTATAGCAGCACAATTTGTTATAGCCAAATCTTGGAAACAACCAAATGCCCATCATTTGATGAATGGATGAAAAAGATGTGGTATTTTTATACAATGTTTGATCCAAACAGGAGAATAGTATATTTTAAGTTGAAAGCAAAGCATATAGTAGGCTTTGAATATTTAAAAATAAAGTGTAAGATCATGTTAAATTAATAAATTAACATTAAATAAACCTCAAATAGATTCCACTTCACATTTTCCCAAATGTTATGTTACATTTGTTTTTTTTTTGTTTATTAGTACAGTTAAGCCTCTTAAACTGCCCAAGTAATAAGAAGAAACATAAGATAGAGTCTCTGTGCTCACAGATATCATAATTTTTTGAAAAGAGACAGGGGAGACACTGGCCATGTGATTTGGGGGCCTTTGTGTTGCACTGTAGAATCTTTTTTACTACTTTTGATTTGGATTTTACATGTTTTAAAAGGACCATATGAGAAAAGTCTAGGACAGGAATCTGTGGCATTGCTGGAAGGCACTCGGATCTTTGAGATTTCAGTCCTAGTGGCAGGAAGTAAGGTCACTGGGGCTGTCCCCTGAAGGGGTACTGGAATGCCACTATCTTCCTGTCTTCCTCTCTTTCTCGTCCTGAGTTCTGGGAGGTGTGCAACTTTGCCCTCCCATATCTTTTCCATAATGTTCTTCCTTTGCTAATGGCCCAACAGTATTGGTGCCAACTGAAAAAGCAGAATTCTGACTCCATGAGCCAAAATAAATCTTTTCACCTTATAGTTGTTTACCTAAAGTATTTTATCAGAGAAACAAATATTCAACTAACAAATGATGATTTGATGATCCTAGAGAACATCTGGCAACATAAAAGGTGGTGAATGTGAAATAATAAATAAATGCCCTAGAAAATTTAGATACTATGAAAATTGGGAGGAGAAAAGATTATTTTATTGATATAATTAAGAATTTAGTCTGATAAAAGTGTGTGATAAGACAAAAAGGTGAAATTTGTACCTCTGTGGAGTTCATAATTTAGGACTAGAAGTCATGCTAATAAATAAATAAATAGATAAATAAATTAATGCAATCAAAAGTAAAGTACAAACACAGATAGAAGACTTGGCTATTAAAAGTCATATTAAGATGAAAAAATGCTATAATGATTCCTTTGTGAAAGTATTTTTCATTTCCTTAGTTCACACAGAAATTTAAATTTTATTGATTGAACAGTCTTTCACTTTAGGATGAATATATCTCTTACATCACCTCTAAGCTTCAACTTAATATAGGGATTTTGCCAATGATTAAAGTATTACTCCCATTGCTTAGCTCACTCCAAGCACAATTTTCCCCTAGCTCCCTCTAGCATGTCCAATTTAGACTTTAGTTCCACCTGTACTGGCCCACTTGACTCGATATCAACTGTAAACTACTTCATACTGGGGATGTGGCCTCTGTGTGTGAGGGGTCACACATGTGTGTTGTCCTTATAACTCTCACTCTGCCTCGAACAACATAGGTGCCTTCTAAATGTTAGTGGAATCGTAATGAAGTTATTTCTCTTTTCCTTCAACAGCTTAATACTTAGAAGCATGTGGCCCTAATATTTAAGATGGATTAGTTCATTCTGTTCAAGTGCGACATAACCATTCACACACCATTGAGTTTAGCACTATTAAAGGGTAATTTCCCTTCTGGGAATTGTGTCCCATGCAGACAAATTTTATAGACTCAGTCGTTTTTATCATCACTGGGTTAAAATAAAAGGTTTTCTTTTTCAAGTGTTCAATTGTACATAGATTTCATTTGGAAATGCCTCTGTATTCAAAGAAGAAATACAGAAGAACTTTTATTGAACATACCCTACTCACCTCCAAAACTACAAAAAAATCATGTGATCTTTTTAAGGACAAAACTACTGACATTTGACTTCTTTTTATAAAATAATATCTCCCTGAAAGACTTGGAAAAATTGTGTTTCTCTTCCTTTCTATTTCAACTTAACAAAACTCAATGGAATTAATCAAAAGTCTTGTTTTGCTCACTTTTACAAGTTTTAGCCCCTGCTATCTTCTACATGTTTTGTTTGTTTTATTTAATGTGGTGCTCTTTCACTTTTGCTTTAAATTAAAGCATTTTTTGTTTTGCTTTTATACCTGGAATTGAGCACAGGACCTTATGCTTGTCAGCTAGGTGCTGTGCCACTGATATAGTTCCCTGGCCCCGAGACTCCTTTTTGCATACTGGACATTGTACTTTATTTTCTTATATTTCTTTATAGACTTGAATAATGAGTTATAGCTTCTTAATCCTGTATCTTTATGTAGCAGATGATTTTAGATGCTAAACTACTACTAATATACCTAATATGAAACTTTATAGCTTAAAAATTGCTTGCACATATTTTTAATTTTACCATAGCCATATGACTAGTTATTCCTATTCTAATTTCATTTTAATAGATAAAATTTTTTAAAATGAAAAACTAAAGATACTAAGACTTACCTATAATTCATATATGCTTCATTAGTATATGCTGAGTAGGAATTGAAATGCAAGTATTTTTATACCTTAGTCAGTACTGCCAGTATTCAAATGAACAAAATTCCCCATGCTATGGTCAGTACCACAGAGATAATTAGGTTAAATATTAGGAATCAAAATGTTGTGCATTTACATATAGTAGATTCATTCTGAGTACTTTACATGTATTAACTCATTTATTTTTTTCCAGAAAGCTGGATTGAAACTATTATAGAAATCCAAAGAATTAAACTTTTTGAAACAGACAAGCCTAAGATGGTAAACTATAGTGTGAACCCAAAAGGATATTAATATAGAACCTTACGCATATTTTTCACTGACAATATAGTGCTTTAACAATAAGAATACAAATAATGGGGCAGAAATAAGCTAATAATTTCTTTGACTGAGCTTCAGTGACCTTTGAAAAGTTATTTTTGAACCCTGAAATTCTATAATGCACTATAGTAAAAATTAAATATCTTTACCTCTTAGGAGCTAATTTTTATTCATAGTAGCTAGTGATACTTAATATTTTCTTAGATATTTTTGCTTGGTAAGCTCCTATTCCTTATACCATTCATAACTACATAATTTCATGGCTTAAAACAATTAGGGAACAGCTTCTAACTGTTCATCAAGGTCTTAATATTATTACTTTGTAGAGCAAATACAAAATACTTGCTTAGTTATAATACTTGGGCCAGAAGGAAATCAGGTCTTCCAAGGCTATTCCTATAGTGGTGATGAGTATTAGCATAATAAATTATTGCAAATGGTGTCTGTGTGTGCATGTGTGTGTATGGACTGCTCTTTAACAATTTTTTGTGGTCAGTTGGTTTGCATACCTCTCAGGATGGTCAAGACCCACTTCCCATTCAAAAATGTCCTATGGATGCGCTGCTGATGTCATGGCATATTTTATAGCAAAATAGTCAATGAAAAATTCAGAAGTTGTTGCAAAATGTGAAAGATTCTAGATACAATTATGTGTTGAATTCATTACTTTTAAATAATCATTTTTAAAGATAAATCTAGGTAAGAGATTTTCCTATTCACTGGTTCATTTCTTGGTTTGACAACTTGCAAACTAATTATTTATGTGGTTGAAGAAAAATTAGCTGGAGAGACCACTGAACACATTTGTATTTTCCTAAGATTCTCTCATGTCAAATTGCTTACAGTAAGATTATTCAAGTTTATATTCAATTATCTGATTGGTTGAAGAGACATAGAATTTATAATAGTCATATCATTCTCATTACTTAATCTTTCATCTTTTGATAAAACATTAATTAATTTCTATCACATGCCCTGTATTCTGATTTATTTTGAAGTATCTGCATTTGTGTGTATGTGTAGGGGCTTATTTTCACAATGAATTATAAAACCACTGGCACATTAGTAACTTACACAGCTGAACACAGACTTTGTACAACTGTGTTCCTCCTGGTATATCTTATTAAGAATTCTTTTTTCCCAGTGAACAGAAGCACAAGGAAGCATTTTGGTGTTGTCTAGTATCCTTGCTGTAATGTCATCCATCTGGATGTCATTCTCTGGCTGTGGACCTCTATCTAATCTCCTATCCCCTGACTATTAACGGGAAATGATTTTTCTCATCACTTTTTTATCCTTATGGTAAATTGGTTTGCTTGGATTTGTACTGTATTTTAATCCTTTAGTCATTATGGCACATAAAAATAATACATTTCTTCAATGGGGATTTTTGGTTAACTTAATTCAGAGCATTGACAGAAAGAGTAAAGAAAGATTTATTTGGATTTCATGTTGTGTTAGGGTGATGGATTTCATGTTTGCTTGGGCTCACATTTATCCATGAAGATGATTAAATAAATACATTTCCTCCTCTACAGAATACACATATAAAAGCTCTTTAGCACACTGAAATAAAATCTTTAAGGATGAACATGAACCTTTTAAAAAGTATAAAAATTCTACTGGCATACATTGATATTCTCTATTTGTTGAGAATAATACACTAAATTATCATATCTGATACATTTTCTAGTCTCAAAGTCACACTATGAGGAAGACAGCACTTATTTTATTTATGGATGAGCAGATTAGAGTCAAGAGAAGCTAAATGCTGTACATGGCAAAGGAGGTATCACAAAACTAGTGTTTCTTAGCCAGAATTTGAATCATGGTCAATCAAATTCCAGCCCTATTTGTTTTAGAATTTCTCCTACAAAAATAAAAGTTGAGTAAAAATATATTCTTCCAGTAACAGTCTTCATGTCAGTGAAGTGTATGATGGACTGTGGGGTCTCTCAGGCAGACCCAGAAAGAAGGGAGGGCATACCCAATTGGGTAATGTGAGAGTGCTAATGTGGGTGGTTTCAAGTGTGTGGACAATACCCAGGACTAATTAGCTGGAAGCCTGAAGGAATGAACCTCAGCCTAATGAAATCTGGAAACAGGGCAATAGAAGAGGGAAGCAGGGAAAAAGAGAAAGGAGGGAGGTGGGGGTGTGGGGCTGGGCCAGCCTAAGATGAAGTGTGTGCAGGGCAGTTTTCTGCTCCCTCACTCTTGTTCTTTCTGATAGAAGAAATAAAATCAAAATAAAGAAGTCTGTAAAAAATAAACAATGCAAACAACTTTTAAAAAATGTTCATGATTACAAATATTCCTGAAATTTATTAGTGCACATTCATTTTGAGCATCTCTCAATATTAGAACTTGTTCTATATTTACCAGTTTAGTCTGTAGGCTATAGACTATTGAAGTTTGAAAAATTGTTTCTGGTCTTCCCTCTAATATGTACGTGTATGAAAGGAGCACTTAATGTTTACTTTTTGAATTTTTTCTCCTTTTTAAATTTTTATATCTGGTAATCTGAACAAGTAATTTGAAGACAACAATATTCAATATGACAACCATTGTTGAATTCTTGTCATCTTGTTCAGTGAAATTTT
>NW_004524853.1:1297469-1299418 GCF_000260255.1 Octodon degus
CTGCACACTCACTGGACCTGGGCTAGGACTCGAAATTCAACTTTTGATCTGATATGTTACTATTATTACTTCAGGTAAAACATTGAAAACCAACATAAAATGTCAACTATGAAATTTCCTATGCTGGAAAACTGAAGTAGACATATTTTATACTCTTCCTACTCTGAACTGAAACCTGCAGCCAAAGGAAAAAGGATAGTTACATAGGCATATAGGATCCAAGATACAACACTGTAGTAAGTTCCCTGGGTTTAATTTTTATCTCATGTAACAGGGAATTGATTGCAAAGGAGTTGGTAACTCAGAAATTCCAGCAGCTGGAGATCAAACTATTTCCTATGATTTTTTTTTTTTACCTCTGTCTAGTCAAAGGACAAGGACATGGATCACAACAGAAAATATGTAGGTAATGTCTCTGTTGTGCTAGAATTGAGGAAGTCGATGTGATTTTATGTAATTTAAGACTGTCAAGTTTTTTTAAAACATGTGTTTGGTACAGTGTCTCCTTATGCAGCTCAGACTTCTAGCGATCCTCTTGTTTTCAGCCTCCCCAGCTCTTGCACTTTAGGCGTGTACTACCATGCCCATTCTCCGTGGCTGGCTTGAAGTGCAGGGGAGGCAGAGCTGGCGAGCATGTGGTTCCAGGGTTGGAACCCCAGTCTCTAGGCTTGTCTAAGCAGGCGCTTAGTCTGCTGAGCTATCTCACTGGCCCACTCAACATTTTTGTAAGAGAAAATTTATTAATTCAGTATCATGCTACAGGCCATCAACAAAATGGCCCATTACTAGTTTGCTTTTGTTAGACAGCAGAAACACAAATTTAAGAAATTTACAGTTACAATCATTCATTGCAAATTGGCAATCTGGCCAGAGATCAGCTGGATTGTTTCTCTACTCATCTCACTGGGTTATTCAACTGAAAAGTCCAATTATAATTTGGTAGTGGATGGATAACCTACCTGGCTTCATTCCATCTCAGGTCACTGGTGGGATTGGACTGGGCATCTCTGTTCGCCTCGTTTTCTCGCCATGAGTAGCTCAGTTTAGTCACATGGGGATGCCAGTTACAAGCGAGATCACAACCTATACAGGAAGGGAATGCAACTTATAGAACTCCAATTTTCCTCAGTTAGTTTTGGCAAAATAAGTTATTTCACATTTAGGAGCCATGGAAAGATGGTCTTTCTTCTCATAAGGACTGCCAGGGATGTGTGACCACGGGTCCACATCCAGCTACACCAGTTACTGGTGGCTTGATCTGCCTCTGCCCACATCCCATGTCAACATCTACCTCCCAAAATACAAAAATACACAGACTCTGACTACACTTTGAAATTTTACTCCTGTTACATGTTTCAGTCCAAAAGCTACCTAACCTTCAAAGCTTTTACTTAACCATCAGGATAAAGTTATTTATTATTTCATTCTTAGATATTTTAAATCGCTTAAAGAAACTTTTAATGTACCTACAATCTAGGTTGGATTGAAATGAGAACAATAATTATAGTTTAATTTTCGATTAGATTTAAAGATAGATATTAAGATCTTAGTTTTCTTTAAATGGAAATACACAGTAAACAATTACTAGCATATAAAAGACATTAACAACTCTGACAAACTAATAAACACACTTTTGCATGCAAAAATCTCATTAAGAGTCCCTGATAAATATTCTTCCTATCTCACTAGGTGTACTTAGCAAATATTTTCCAGTGCTTTGAGACCAAATCCCACATACTGATTTCATGCTGTTAATCTCTCACAGTGAGATTACCTAAAGGAATGTTTTTAAGATATCTCTGTTTGCTTCTACCTGAATGTTTGTAACTTTGGTGCTCCTGCTAGAGATGCAGTCATTGAGCCTGAAAATGATTTCTCCTCTCCCACAGTGCCTGTCTTTTGTTTGATACTCAGTAAACATAACATGTGATGTACTTTATTACATTTTT
>NW_004524853.1:1300338-1303604 GCF_000260255.1 Octodon degus
TGTTCAGTGAAATTTTATGTCACTTTTGTTTCTTTTATTATTTTTTATTCTCTTTTAAAAGTAAAAAACAAGCAAAGAAAAAAGTGTTGTGGGGGTTCCAATTGATCAAGATATAGTTTTGATACAGAAAAATCCTCCAGCGGTTAAATATACAATTCCATGAATTTTCACAAATGTATTCAGGCATGTAATCAACACCACATTCAAGATGCAGAATATAATTACAAAATTTTGAAAATTTTCAAATCTTTAATTCTGTATAACTAAATATTTGGTATCAACATTAAAATGTATTTATTATAGCTAAATTAGATGGGGTCTGACTAGATGTGTGTGTGGACATGGAGACAGTGTCTGACTGTGTTGCACAGGCTGGTTTTGAAACTGTGGACGCAAGCCATCCTCCTGACTCAGCTTCCTCACTAGCTGAAGCTACAAGTGCGTGCCACCATACAGGATTGTGTTTTTGAACAGAAAAATTTATGATCATAACCAACCATGTGATGTATGCAGGTGATTTTAGAAAAATGTTTCTTTTGTATTACATCATCACCAAAGGTAATGCATGGGTATATATTGGTTACTAATTGATTTCATGTATATTATAATGAACAAAGATTTATAGCTTTGCTCATACATTGAAGTCAACTGCATTCCCTGACTGGGTCAGTGTCCAGAAGGCACTGTATTTAATTAAGCATTATAGAATAATCCAAATCTTTCTAAGTGATTCCAATATTCAGCCAAGGTGTGGACACACTGAGTTAGGCCATTTTTTTTCCTCAACACTGAGTACACAACATTGTACAACCTGTTGAGCAATGGTTTTAAAAAGTACTGATGCTTTCCTTCCCACTGTGCTTTACACAGCTTGTTCATAAAAGATGACCAACATAAAATAAAATTTGGGTCCCTAAGATCTGTGAATGTTTGCACTTTCTTTAATCAGGTTTTTATTTTAGTTCTGGGTGCGCAGCAGTGTTCAATAAATGTTAAACAGAGGGCTTAATCCCATGGTGAAGACAAGGGAAATAAAATATATTCCCTGTTAGAAATAAAGTGTTGATGTATTTGAATAATCTCGATGAACTAAGACTTCCTGAAAATTGTCCTCCTAGGTAATATACTTCAAACAGTGAGCCTCATATTTTAGGAGAATGCTGTATTTGCACAATGTATTCTCACCACAATACTTAAGCCCATATATATCTTGTAGCAATTTCATAATTTTCTCTGAGGAAATAGGCAGGAAACAAGATTAAGAGAGCAAGGATAAGATTTAAGCAACTTCCCACTTGGAAGCATAAATGATGCTACTATACCTTTGGGTCTAGAAAGTATTGCTACTGTATAAAATAGAGTGATGGTGCTTTTCTGTCTTAACAATGGCAAAATATATACACAGAGAACATAGCCTAGTACAGTAGGTGTAACAGAGATGGCAAAGCATCTAATGTAATGTATATAAGGCTAACAAAATATTTACATTTAGTTTCTTTTTCAGGTTTCAGGAACTAGTAACTGAAATGACAAAAGTCTTCTTTCCAGCATGCAACTATTGAGGACCTGTTAAGGCAGAAATACTCATTAAGCAAACCTCTCCAACTTTTAATAAATAATTACTGAGGGTGCCTGTTCTTTAGATGTACTGAAGACCCTATAAAGATGTTATGTTTAATCCTTCAAACGTAGGCTACTGCAGTAAAATCAGTGTTCCTCTTATGATAAAGGTTCTGTGTCTAAAATGGAAATTATAAAGTTGAATTTGAACTTCAATTTGTTCTTTTCTCCTTTCTTCTCCTCTGTAGGACCACCTCAGAAAATAGTATCACCTAAACAAGAGCATGAAGGTAAGAAACAGGACAAAGGCACAGACAAAGGAAGTGAA
Organism: Octodon degus; assembly: GCF_000260255.1. Taxonomy (NCBI): domain Eukaryota; kingdom Metazoa; phylum Chordata; class Mammalia; order Rodentia; family Octodontidae; genus Octodon; species Octodon degus. The sequence continues at coordinate 1,302,227 of NW_004524853.1, forward strand.
AGTGGAACTTCCTGTAATGAGCTCTCCACTTCCAGCTGTGACAGCCACTCAGAAGCAAGCACGCCCCAGGACAACCTGGCCAATGCCCAGCAGGCTAGCGCTCACCAACCCAACACCTTAACACTGGATCGTCCTTCCAAAAAAGCACCTGTGCAGTGGATGCCCCCACCAGATAAGCGCAGAAACAGTGAACTCTTTCAGACACTCATCAGCAAATCCCGAGAAACAAATCTTTCCAAAAAGAAAGTCTGTGAGAAGCTAAGTGTGGAAGAAGAAATGAAAAAGTGTATTCAGGATTTTAAAAAAATCCACATTCCAGATTATTTTCCAGAGCGCAAACGTCAGTGGCAATCTGAACTGCTGCAGAAGTACGGGTTATAGTAATTATCATGTAAATGTGGTATTTCAATGGCATTCAATGTTTACTACTGCGTTACCACCTGGCTGGCAGTCAGTGTGATCCTTGCTGCTCTTCCTTCTCGTGAACTGTAGACATGGGACAGTATTTTACCATTATCTTTTGTTGTTGTTATTTCTAGAAACATGATTTAAAAAGTGGAGCCAACAATGTGGAGTCAAAATGGTGTACCTATTTGATTCAAACTGTTTTGCAAGAATGAAAGTAAAATGTGCATGATCAAGAGTCTTAGAATCTTGATTTTTGGACTGTGTTTAGCTTGACATGTTTGTCATTTTGCAACTCACCAAAATCAAGTCATCGTATCACACCAACTAAAATGACAATACGGATGAAACAACATCAAGTAAAATTGTAGCTGATGGTTTTAGGTCACAAATCTAAACTGTTTAAATGTTAATGTAATAAAACAAGTATTATTTTTGCATGAGCACAATGTTACAAATAAGTCACAAGAGATAGGGAAGATCTATTTGTTGCTTGGAAAGAAAAAAAAATAAGAAAAAGAAAAGTTTCATATGTAAATGTCTAAGAAATTGGACTTAGTTCTGGTTCTGTGATTATTTTGTGTATGTGTATGGTGTTTCTGTATGTTCGGGTGGTGTAAATATGCCTTATACTGTTGTGTTATGGCATCAACATTCATCTATTAATGCTAGTCATGATTATTTCTGTGAAATGAGTCTTTTACATCAGGCTGTGAAAATTAGTATAATGATGCTCTGAAAGATTCTATTATCATGTTAATCAAAATAATTGAGGGAAATGGTAAAAAGCTTTATGTATTTATTAAAAAAAGAAAATGTATTAGAATTCCTTGATTTTTATTGATTCTTTAAAAATATTTGTTTTTTTTTGTCTTGAATTTTCCTTTCAAACCTCATGCTCTGTAATGATCCATACAATCTTAACATTCGTGAGATTAAACCTAATTCAAAACTGAGGCAGAGTCAGATCCAA
>NW_004524853.1:1303704-1306010 GCF_000260255.1 Octodon degus
TTGTGTATCCTTTCATGCAAAAGACATTTTGGTCCATCTCTAAGAGTTGCCAAACTCCTAACATTTTCAGCATTCCTGAAAAGTACAAGTCACAGGTCTCTTCCAAGATCTATGGCAAATTTCCCCTGTACAAATGAAAAGTTGAACACTTCCAACATTCAATGGCACAAGATAAATATTACTATTCAAAAAGGTACAAACAACAGGGCAATACAAAGCACTGGGACTAAAGCAAGTCCAACATCCAGACAGGCAGACATTAAATCCTGCAGTTTCATGTAGAACATCCAAAGAAATCTGTGACAAATTGTGAGCTCAAAAAGCCTCACATGGCTCTGCCTGTACAGTATTTTTGGCAGTAACTCTCATGGCTTCTCTCTCAGGGCTGCTTTGCTCCTTTCTTGCATTTTCCTCAGACAATCCACATACCTGGCCTTTCCAAACTTCTGGGGTTTCCATTGAATAGACTTCTCAATTACATCTTTACACACTGTCTTCCCTTGAGCACAATTCCTGGCATCCCAGGCCTTTTGAAAACTAGGTTGAAGGCTGCTTAACTTCAGAACTCCTGCATTCTGCAAGTTCCTAAATCCAGTGCCACATGAATGATGCCAAAGTCTGCTGCCCGCTGGAGGAGTAGCTAGATTTTCTTCTCTCTTGGCTGAAGGGCCTGGTACCTGGATCATTGAGCACTCTGAACCTGATTCTGAGGAAGAAATTCTCTATTCCTCTAGCAAAGAGCAAAGAGCATAGGGAGGGGCAGCAACTCCAGCAGCTAGCTAGCCTCTCTTCCCTCCTTACATTGTAATGCAGATTATCTACCCCAGGGTGTGAGTGCAGCACCCACACCTACAATAATCAATCACAAATTCCAAAAGCTTCCCTATGACTGCATGAGGTTTTGGGGGATAACTAGACACCAACCATAACAATAATAGATACAATCATTTTGAAAAACTTATCTCTTATGTTTGGTTCTATAATTCTGTAGCAAAGAGTTTAGAATAGTCATGTTTTTACAGGGCTAGTCAGCAAAGGACTCATTTAGTTTCTGAGTTTTCAAAATCACAAAAGTAGTCAGCGGAAGGAAGCGCAGACTCAAACATTGGTTTGCCTGAGCATCTCAGGCACAGATGTGCACAGCCTTACTGTGCCAGGAGACAGCAGTGCTCTTATGGAACATTTTTTAAAGATTCATATTCAGTTCAAAGTACAAAATGAATGATTTTAATACCATAGTAATAAAGCATAAATTAAGTAAATCATTAAAATATTTGATGAAGTCTCTTCTTCTCCCTAATTTCAACCTCATGTTTTCCCCACTGGAACTAGAGAAAGTACAACATAAGGATGAAACTTTTCAGAGTCACTTGAGCTGTTCATCAAAAGTGCTAGTAATATTTCAACATAAAGTTTAGAATCTACCTAAATACAAAATACACTTGGTTATAATGATCCAATCTCAAAACAGAATCTTCCAAATAATAGATGACTCTTCACTGACACTTCTCCTTCTTGTCATATAGAGACATGAAGAAAATGAAGTGTATTGATGTTAGTTCACATTCTGCAACCTTGCTTTTAGCAGTCTTCATTTTGTTCCTGAAATAACAAAGAACATCTATTATTTCAAGAAAATGTGCAGCTCATTTTCCAATAAATGTAAATAACACAAGATATTATTAAATCACTTAATATTCTAGATGTTTAACTGAAAACCTTAAATTTTTGTTTCTTTATTCTGTTTTAGAGCAGAACTTCCTAGCCTTCACAGAGTTGTGAACAGGCAAGATCTATCTCCAAATTAAGATAGAATTTGCATTTCATATGTACTGTGTACAATGTCTGGATGCTGCAACAGATGAAGCATAATAATAGCACAGCTAAAGCTTTGCTTCTCAGCAACCTGTTTCCTGTGTTGCTACAGTGTCTCTTTTCACTCCATTCATCACATCAGTCTATTCATGCTTGGAAAATAGTATGCCTCCTAGGTTACTCACTTCACAGAGCACTACAAGTATAGAAAATACCCCATAGGTTGGGATTATGCAGATTTCCTGCTTGTTTATGAGGTATTTCCTTTTTAATTTGAATAATAAAAATATAACTAGAGAAATTATTGTTTTTATTAATTTCTATTAATCACTTTATTTCTATTTCAGTTCACTCATTGTTAGACTTTTATTTGTTCATATAATTTTAGGAGTTTTGTTTGTCTACTAAACTAGATGTTGGTGTTTACCTACAAACAAGAAAGATACAGAGGTATGACAGAGTTTATTACCTTCAGTAAATACTTGTGTGTA
>NW_004524853.1:1306110-1307210 GCF_000260255.1 Octodon degus
TCAGGCCCTTGTGCTTGCCAGGGAAGCACTTATTCCACTGAGCCATCTCCCCGGCCCCCAATACTTGTTAATATAAATAAAGCTAATAAATAGAAGCATATATTGCTTATGGACATGAGGTGATCTGGCATAGAAAGGAAAGATGTCCCAGAAGATACTTGCTGCATGTAGGAAGAATTAGTGGGAATTTCTTAGACAAGAAATTGAAGGCTGTGACTCAATACATTTGCCTGAAGATTGTACAAAAGGGACTGAGTTAAAGTGTTGAAGCTATAAATTTTCATGGAGACCTGATCATGGTGGGCCAAAGACTGTAAAGTATTTTAGAAACATTGGGAAGCCAATGAAGCCTTGGACATTTTACAGTTCATGAAAAATAAATTGTAGACTACAAAATTGATTGTGGAGGAAAGTGAACATCAGCTGAATGTGAAGTAATGTGAAATATTTGGAACCACTCGTAACTCTTGAAAGTATATTCTTTAGTGTCTTAATTACTTGCTCAATGCTTGGACAAAAAACTGACATCCACAAGGTAAAGGTTTTTGTAGTTTGTAGTTGTTAGGAGTTTCAGTCCATAAATGATTATCTCCTAGGTAGGGCTGCATAGCAGATAGACATGGAAGAGAAAAAACAATTCTTGGAGTGGCAAATGGGAAGAAGTGAATGTTCAAGGCAGGACATGCTCTCTGTGACCCAATTCTTTCCACCAGGTTTCACCTCCCAACATCACACTTAGCTATAAAACCATTGGTGGACTAATTTAATACCACACACCCATGATCCAGTACCAGATCCATGACTCAGTAACCTACAAGAGCCCACAAATGAGCTAATGCATCTTCAGTGAGGAGACATCTAGAGAGGAGTGATAATACTCATGGTATCCTTATATTTCTCATGCAGTTGTCTTTGGTGGGCTTGACCTTGTAAGCCTTTTATAGATGTTATACCATAAGTAATTTTATGGGAACTAACTGTAAGTAAAGAGGACAATGGATGCAACTAGAATCTCATCTCAGTTATTCACTCCCTCAGTCTAGTAACAGTTATTCAAAATTATTTTTTCAGGGCTGGGGAGATGGCTCAGTGGAATAAGT
>NW_004524853.1:1307310-1308796 GCF_000260255.1 Octodon degus
ACTTTCCCCCAAATAACTGGATCATTATTGTGTACAAATCAGGAGACAATCATGAAAATAAGGTGCTGAAATTCCAGCTTTATGAAAAGATATTTCTTCCATTTGTACAGGTGGATGCAAGCTTTCTTATAAGCTGCACAATTGTGCCTCACTGTCTCCACAAAGTGAAGTGTAGAATATCATGAGATGTTGACAAAGAATAGGCTGAGAAAGCTAAAGATGTCTTAAAGAATTATAGAACTCCATCTCCTCTGTGGTTCATCCAAATGGAAGTTGTGCTACACTAGTGGCATGAGTTCATTATTAATTAATGATATGCATTATTAAACAATAATAGGGTACACTATTAACTCAAAGATACAAAAACATTCATTTTTGATGCATTTTGAAATTTCTTATAGTAACATTATGTAAAATAGCTACAATGCACTATGAAAGAAAAGCTATCTAATTCAACATGAATTATCTATAAGACTCAAGAAAATCTACTCTCTAGAAAGTTGGCAGTCCAAGTATAGTCAAATGTAGCTACCATACCAGTGATGGATAGAACTTGGTGGTTAGCTTGTCAATTTTCAAATCCTATACCTATCATTTATGTTTCATGTAATCTTAGAGATAAGAGATAGTAAAAGAAGTGACATATCACTGAGAAGATTAAGTGATCTATTTGAAGTAAACATTTCTACCTCTCATGAAGCCAGAATGAAAAGCCCTCTGTACAGAGGGCTGGAAGTAACAATACCAAAAGGAGACTTAAAACTCCTAAGGACAAACTGCCTAGTAAGAACTACACTTCTAAGGAGTGGCATTCTCTTCCAAAGTTTCCTCCCACAGCAAAGAGAGTAAAGGAAAAAAATTGCCCTACCTTCCCATTTCTTCTTCCTTCTAATTTTCCACCAATACTTTATAGATTCCCAGTATAAATTCAAGCCAATTTGCAAGGAGGCATCGGCAATAATTTATACAAATGAACCCCTTACAACAAAATTCCTAGAAGGAAGGGACAGCAAATAGACATTAAAAATATCTTGCACCTCTGCTCTCTTTTTCTTGTAGAGTATCTACACATAAAGAGAACTGATGAAGAGTCTATTATTGTTCTTATTAAAGTGGAATAAAAATTACTAACCGTGAATGGAAGACAATCCATTTTAGATATTTTTTTTGAGCATTTACTGCACAGAAGTATTTGCTTCAGAGATTAGCAACATCAAAAAAAAAAAAAATACAGATTGTCATTTTGATTTTACCAGCAGGGAGAACCTGGAAAGCTTCAAGAGAATTACAAAGGGATTAAGAGGAGTAGCCAGACTTAAGGCTCCTCCTTGAAGGAAAAAGGAAGGTGGGCAAAATTGGTCATACTACTTCCTTTCCAAACAATCAGGAGATGAAATCTGATGATCACTAAAAGTCACAAGACTAGAAGCAGGCATTGAAGTTAAGTATTTATTTTCCTCCACATAGTATTCCTTTCTGGGAATGT
>NW_004524853.1:1314581-1324495 GCF_000260255.1 Octodon degus
GTACAGTAGATATATCAAAGATATGACACTAATAAAGATGTTCATGAACTTTTAGATTTAACTTCAGCTGTAAGATGCACACATAGTTACTATGGCACTGTGCTCTATGGGGTTGTCATAAAAATACACATTTTGCTACATGGATTCAGAGAAAAGAGAGCTTTCCTCTAGAAGTTGAATATGAGCTAGGACCTGAACAAAAGTGGGTTTAATTTATAGATATATGGATTTTGAAAAGGAGAATGTACAAAGAAAGAGACAGATTTATAATTATATAAGAAAACTGTATAAGATGAAAATATGTTCAGAACAATATTATTGAATCTATTTCTGAAAACCAAGTTTTTAATGTATATTTTCATTGTAATATTGAGTAATACCTCAACAAAGTTTATGTTAGTAATAATCTTTTTATTTCTGGGAAAACATTATTTTTATAGCTATCCAGACTTTTTTGTTCCAGGCTATAGATATTGTAGCAGGGCAGCAAGGTAGAAATTAACAAAACTTTCCTTAAAATATTTTGTTGGACATCCTGGAACATGCTTGTAATTTTTGCATTATGATGCTGAGGAAAGAGGATTACTGTGAGTTTAAGACCAGTGTGGGCTACACAGAGAGTTTAAGGTCAGCCAGAACTACAAAGTATGTACTTGTCTCAAAATTAAAAAAGAAGCTAAAGTATTTTAAATGACTAATTGGAAATGAATTAATTTAACTAGTTTTATCAAAATAAAAACAACTGAATTGAAAACTTGGACCAACAGAATTTTGTAAAAAATGGAGTATTTTAATACTCCTTTAATACTGGCAATTTTTAAACACATAGCAGTAATAAAAAGCAGATTTATAAATGTGTCCTTGGCATTTTAAACTTATCTACTTTAATGCCTGTATGTGAGGTAGATTGTAGTTATCACTTTTGCTGAGTACCCCTCACAGTTTTACAAAGAAAAGATAGACCAGAAAACAGACAATTATAGTAGAGTTTAATAAGTGCTAAGCTAGCAGCAGATTTGGACCTTCACCGTTTTCTACTTCAGCCACTAAGAATGGCTACAGTTGTTTCTACAGAGCCCATCCTCCCTACTGCTAGAGATGTGATCCTCCTACTCTCATAGTTTTACATATTCTTTTGCTTCAAACATTATTTTTCTTTGCCTTTAGGGAGAAATTACAAACTGCTTTATATGAGGCTCTTCATTTCCTGCTGATTCTTTTCCTAATCTCCCTGTGTACTCAAGTGCACGCACTCTACATTCATATGAACACACTTCACATGCATTTGTTTCCTTTTCGTTAGCAATTGCTACCTACTTAAAATAGCCAGTTAGGATATGAGTCCTGTTTGTGTTTACCAACATACTTGTTATAACAGAGTTTGCTGTTATATTGTATTCTATCACCTCTCTTCATTAAAGGTGAGGATTTGCTGGGACAGTTCTTATCTCTCTAGTAACATAGATAAAAGTGGGCTGCTATATATGCTTTGACTGCTACATGTTCTTTCTCAGTCCTATTTTCAAGGTAGAATATGTAACAGAAACAGAATATGAGCATGCTTTCAAGTAAATAATCAATTTAAACAAAAAGTCATTCATGACAGCTAAAATTGTAACATGCAAGGAAAATCAGAAACCCTATAATTGATATATAAGGCTGATGGCGTCTGATTCCACTTCAAAATCTCAACATTATGCATAGGATGACTGACTTCATTGTTTCCTTCTGAAGGAGTAGGAAGCTCATAAATCCATTTACAATGTATTATCAAAATATTATTACTGAATCTTACATATTTATACATCTAACAGAAAAACGGAGGCAAAAATATCTAAATAACAATAAAACAAAGCAGTCAGAAATTGCTGAAGGATGGCGATTCTGCATGAAAAATTACTGATTCCTTCCATAATAAAATGACAAAGGGAAAAAAGGAGGGAAGAAAATATATAGCCAATGAACATATTCTATTCATGCTTAAGGAGCAGTTGGATCTCAAATCCAAAAAAAAAAAAAAAAAAAAAAAAAAAAAAAAAACTGAGAAGTTAACATTATCAGCATGAATATCATTGTATTAGCTCTCGGCTGTGGATGGAATACAGTGCTTTAAACCCACAAATTAAAGAAAAAGAGATTTAATCTGGCTCCCCCTTCCAGGGAATTCAACACATGGTAGCAAGATTCAAAGTGGAAGCACCATGGTGGAAAGGCGTGGCTGAGCAAATTTGCTTAGTTCATAGCTGCCAGAGAGCAGAGCAGGTAACAGTGTTTAGGATAAAGAGGCAAGTGTTCAGATATCCATCCCAAGGTTGCACCTCTGTTATGCACTGAGACATCCCCAAAAGCATGATTCACCAGTCCTGAGAGTTCCTAAAGTCAATACAGTTGATACTTCACCTTAATGACTACATGTTATGTCTTATAAACTTGACATGCAAACACATACTCTTCAACCATATTTAATACTCAAACAAGCACTAATTAATATTTCCACAGACATAATATAACTGCAGTATTTTACATATAACAAAAAATATAACTCCTTCCTCAAAGTTTCAAAAGTTCCGAAGGTACTATCAATGTATCATCTAGAGGCAATACAAACTCAGTAAAAATAAATTCAAGTTACATAATCCTAAAACACATGGCAAAAATTATACATCTGTATTCCAAAAGAAAGGAATAGAAGAGAATATGCTCCAAACAAGGCTACAACTGAGTAGAACAAACACTATATTCTGTAGCTCCATATTAAGGATCTTCAGCACATGGTCATGGTGGGGAGATAGGAGTTCCAGTAGGTGAATAGTTCCATGTCTATAGTTTTTCCAGTTGTGTCCTCAGTGGCCTCTCTCTTGGTCTGGTTCAACTCACAGCCTGTAGCTTACTTCTGCAGATGTTCCACGTTTCTGACATTTCTGACTCCTAAGTGTCAAGATTATTCCTTCAGTTTCAGACCACAGCTTCACATACTGTCCTTTCAAGGGCTCATGTCCTTGACTGGCAGGCCTTTTTTGAAATGTGATGGAAGCTTTCCTGACCTCATAACACTTTGATTCTGCCTCTTGGTAAAACTATCATATGTGAAGGATCTATTTCTTATTACCTACTTTTATTTTTGCTCATTGCTGATACTTAGGCTTTCTCATATAAGAAAAACAATGTGATATTTCTTATTGTGTGTCTGATTTATTTCACTTAAATTTAAGATCTAAAGTTGCATCCATTTTCATATAAAAGACTCATGCTTACTTTTCTTTATGATGGTACTAGTAGAAGGTAGACAGTGCATTTTTTAATCCATCTATTAATAGCAAAATAGACTGATTCCAATTTTATTTATTGTGCTGCTACAGATATGGTTATATATGATGTCCTTAACTTATTCAGAAAGATACGTAGAATGGGATATCTGGGTCAAATGGAATTTCTACTTTTAGTGTTTTGAGGAATCTCCATACTGTCTTGCAAAGGAATTTATATTCCCACGAGCAGTGTAGAAGTCACTCTCCCAAATACACAGTTTTCCAGCAATATATATTTGATTCCTTGATGGTCATTCTTTCCCAGGTAAGATGGGATCTCAGTGTTATTTAAATGTGCATTGTTCTAATTGACAACAATGTTGAGCATTTTTCATATATTTATTGGACATTTTTACTTCTGTGAAGTTTCTAGTCATTTAATTTGCCTATTTTTGGATCAGTCCTTTCATTTAAGTGATCCATTTTTAAGTATTTTTAATATATTCTAGAAATTAATTCTCTTTCTGAGGAAGATCTTACAAAAATGTTTTTCTATTCTGTAGATATTCTTTTCACTGTTGGTTGCTTCTTGTGCTGTATGGAAGGTTTTCAGTTTGATATGATCGCATTTGTCGGTGCTATTTCCTGTGCCACTGACCTGTTCAGGAGCTCCTTGCCTATCCTATGCTTTCAAGAATTTTATCTATTTTGTTTTCTACTAAGTCAAATGTTTCTGTTTTATAGCTCACTGCACAGTCTTATGGTATATGGATCTAAATCTAATCTTGTGCATGTTGATATTCAGTTTTTCCAGTACAGTATATTATTAAAGAGGCTGCCTCTCTCCAGTGTATATTTTTGGCCTCTTTACCAACAATCAATAGTTGAATGTCCTTGGGTTTGCAAATCTCATTATTTAAAAAAGTAAGTTTTTTACAAACCATTTTGAGGAGTGGATAAATGTTGATTTAAGTAGTAAATCAATAGTAATTTGGAGTGGACTTTGAGTAATTTGAGTGCATTTTTGAGAATGGTGAATTGTTAATGATATAATTTTATTCTGCCTTATGATAGTAATAGTACTGTACTCCCAGAGTGGGGATGACAGTTTGATGGAAGCACAGAAAATATTGAGAAAAATAATTGTCTATGGATTTGTTTTTTTAATCCACCAAAGGCATGAGATGAAATTCAGAAAGGCAAGAGACATTGGAATATTGGAGAGGATTTCATTTAAAGGCTAGGCCTCATAACCACTAATTGAATAGTTTGAAAGGAAGAGCATGAACCAGGTAATAAATTGAGCATTAATGGTTGTAGAGATTACTAGAATGGAAATCTTGTGAACTCAAAGCATAATCTCAGAATAGTGGTAGTATTTAAAATTTGGAAGAAGTGGTTATTACAGTCAGATAATGATATTCTTTTCATTGGTGATGTTAATAGTTTGGATTTTGAAAAGAACTCAGAAGGGCCCCACATCACTTGAGCCTATTTATTGCCAGTGTCTTGCCTAAAGATTGAATTAATATAGTTCTGGCCCACTGGCATGATTGATGCTTTAATGGCCCCCTAACGCCTCCTTCCATATATCCTTGTGGTGAATTGTTGCACCAACTTGAGTAAGAAATGCCCCGCTGATTGGCTTAGCATGCTTGTGGGTATGACTGAATGTATGAACTGAAGAAAGATGACTTGAATGGGTGTGTGTCACACCATCCAATGGGCTTGTAGACTGAATGGAATAAAAGGGGGAAATAAGGGAAATTCTTATTTCTGTTTCTTCAGAGGAGCTTTGCCTTGGATAGCCGTTTTCTGGCTTCCAGCACAAACCCTTCAGCCTTTCATTATGGGCCCTTTAACTTCCTCATGTGAACTTACATGGGACTATACAATGAGCTCTAGGCCTTTGAATTTTGACAGGATCCTTTAGGTCTCCAAGCTCATGTATTCATTTTACATAGTTCCATAATTGACATTGCAGGTAGCAATTCTAAGCCTCTTACTAATAACAATTATGCTCATATAATTGCTTTCTGAAAAGTTCAAATTCCAATAATGCCCAGAAAAAAATAACAGGTTTTTAAAATTGTTATAATATTAAATTTCTGAAAGTTGTTCATTGAACATTTATATTTTCATTAATACTTTACAACCATGTCTATATATTAGAATTTTATACACAAATGGAAACACTAAATTTGATGGGGGAGAAAGTAAGTAAAAGTCTTGAAAAAGCAAGGATAAGCAGAGAACTCATGAATAAAAAACAAACTCCATAAGAAATCATTCAAAGGATCAACAGCTGGGATCTCATCTTTTAAATAAGTTTTCACAATCAAAATAAATCACTAACAGTGTAAAAATAAAACCCACAAAATGGAAAAACATTAGCCACCTGTCACTCAGACAAAAGATTTCTATCAAGAAGATATAAAAAATAAAATAGCAGACCCTCAAAATTCAAAGACCCAATAAAAAATTGGGCACCTGGATGAATACCTATTACTCAGATGAAGAAATACAAATGACAAATAAATATATTAAAAAATGTTCAATATCATTGCTCACTTGAGATATGCAAATTAAAACAACACTGAGATGCCATCTTTCACCAGAAAGAATGGCTATCATCAAGAAGTCAACCAATAACAAATACTGGAGGAGCTGTGGGGAGAAGGAATCCATCTCCACTGTTGGTGGGAATGTAGCACCTTGCATTCTACATTCCCTGGTGCATTCACTACAGAAATCAGTGTTGAAATTCCTTTAAATACTATGAGTAGAGGTCCCCTTTAACCCAGATATTTGCCTTCTCAGTATTTTTCCAAAAGAACAGAAAACATCACACAACCATGATATATATGTATCCATGTTTATAACAGCACAATTTGTCATAACTAAATTTTGGAAACAACTTGAATGCCATGAACTGAGGAAGAGGTAAAAAAAAAAAGATGCATTTTTGCACAATGGAGTAATACCCAGCTATTTTTAAAAAAGATAAATTCTTGGCTTTATAGGTAAATGGATACAACCAGAGACCATACTGGTAAGGGAAATAAATCAGACCTGCATGTGCAAACATCATATTATCTTGCTATAGTAAGATTTGAAAGAGTAAATAAAATCTAAAAGGTACAATAGGTACTGTGAAAGGGAAAGAATAATTCAAAAGGAAGGAACAATTTGATGAGAGAAAGGAGAAAAGAAGGAAAGAAGAAAAAGGTATATCAATGTGTATATGCTGGGCAATTTGGATAATTGTAGCACTGATTTCTGCTTGTCTATTGTGAGAACCTATTAATGATTAAATATATTTTATCTCTTTTTAATATTTTATAAATTTTTGACTGATTTTCATGCTTATATTTAGTAACCTGAACAATTAATTTTAAAACAGCAATATACAAACAACTATTTGGTGAACTCCTACTAGTTTGTTTAGTAATTGTGTATCACTTCTGATCATTTTTACTATTTTTATTGTCTTCAAAAACTAAAAAATAAGTGAAAAGGAGAAAATTAATAAGCTGCCAATATGTACCCGCATTGTGCCTATTATTTTTCTATCCAGAATAATGTATTTAGATAACTTTTGGTCCTATGTGGAGTATGTAATGTTTACAACTGACTATGACAGGAAAACTTTTTTCTCCTTCTCTTATGAAAAAATAAAGCAAATAGGCCTCATCAAATAATAAGTGAGTAACAATAATTATTACACTGTATCATTATGTTCAAAGCGATTACTCAGTAGAAGACAAACCAAAAAGATTCTAACACAAAAATTCTTTTGTCTTTGTTTTTTTCAGAATGAAATACCCACCCCTTCTGAGCACTGAGGGCGGTCTCACATTTTTCTCGAGCTATTCACAGTGCTATGCTGTCACGAGCCTTCTAGGTAGAAACCTAGAAATATTTTGGCATTCCTTAAAGTCTTCCATGGAAATTTCATCCTCATATTGATTTTTTGTTGTTGTTATTGTTGTTTGTTTGTTTGTTTGTTTGTGTTATTTTGGTACCAGGGTTCCAACTTGGGACTTTGCCCTCGACAGGCTGGCGCTTATGCTGCTGAGCTATCCTCCCAGCCCTCATTCTCGGGTTGTTACGTGTAGTGCCAATACTGACAAGTGAATAGCCCAAAGCCTGGCAGAAAGAAGCTGTGCCCAAGTCTAAACTGTCAGTGTGTCTGCCAATGTTTGGGTCTTCTATAGTAACTTTTCTTATCTGATTTTCACTTTCCATAATTTCAGTATTAATGTATCAACTATGACAGAAAAATATTAAATGGAATATTCTAGAAATAAATAATTCATAAATTTTAATCTGAATATCATTCTGAGATGCATGCTGAAATATGCTGCTATTCAGAATATAAATTATTTTTTCATATAGTGGATCCATGTTGAATACACTACACACCTGTTAATGGCAATCATAGTTATCAGAGTCACTGTCAGTCTGTCAAAATGCCTGCTGTAAGTAACTTATTTTACTTAATACATCTATCTCTTAGTGTCTTTGGAAATTGATTCCAAAATCCCTCATAAGATATTCAAATCTTCCAGAGATGAAGATCTTATATAAAATTTTGCATATTTGCATATTATTTCATACATGTACTATGAAGTTTAAATTGAATGTAGTTGGCTTATAGTACCTAATTCAATATCAACAATACATAAGTAACTGTGACAAAATATTTGTAGAGAGTAAGAACAAAAAATAAAATCTTCACCTGTTCAATTCAGACACAACTAACATAGGCCTAAGTCTATTTTAATTCACTAACTGCTCCTACTTGTAGATAAAAACTAGAGATGTAGAAGATTGACTTTAATGGCCCAACGTGCTGGTGAACTGATGCTAGCCACTGAAGAGAGTGTAAAATGTCTTTCATTTAAATAAAAAGGTGAAAATTCTTGGAATAAAATATATACTAAGTTTACTAAGATATACAATAAGAGCAAATCTACTCAAGAAATTATAAATAAGGCAAAAGAAATTCATAATAAATTTGTGATGTACATTGGACTGTATGTCTAAAGGTAACATTTCTGGTAAGTGATGAGTTAAGATGAGAAAGACATTAATTTACAAAGGGCATTAATTTAGAAGTATTCTGACTCATGGCAACGAATAGAAAAACACATTGTATACAAGATTCAAAGCATCTTTGGTTACCTCTATCTACCAGAGGTCTTAGAATGTAAGAAAACAGGGGTATGCATATGTATTTTTGACCCTACCAGCTGAGGGCAACAACTCATGTCCATGGTCTGATAAGGTATGACATAGTATTCTTAAATATAAGAGATTATATTCCATGCTTTTATCATATCAAAAAGAAAATTATGCCACTGCTAAAGAAGTGTGCCCATGCTTGTAATAATTTCAAATCTACATAAGAGGAATAAAGAAGTTTTGGAGGTCCTTATCCATTTTTATACTATCAGGATTTTCAAAATGATTGTAATATTATTTGTTCTTTTCAGAGACACTTTTTCATATGAAGGATATTGTATATTTTTTATGAATAGAATTTGCATAGTATCATAAAGATCTTATAAGGTCAGGAAACTCCCTCCACTGTCTCAAAAGCTGAAATTTACACTCACTGTAATCTGATTCCTCTGGAACAAGACCACAGTGAAAATTGTTTTCCACATTAATTATATTTTTAGTCCAGATTTCATTATTTTTTCACTGTGCTAAATTTCTGTGGTGAATTATGCACCATACAAAATCAGACTTCAATATAATAACATATATCAATAAATATGAGGTATGTGGAAAACAAGATTTCTTATAACTGCAAATACTAGCAGTTTTGATTTAATGATAATGAAAAACCTACTCTGAGAGGGAAATTATAGAAACAATGCCTTTTATAATAGCACCAAGCAAAATGAAATACCTTGGAATTACTCTAACTAAAGAAGTCAAAGATCTTTTCAAGAAAAATTACAGTACTCTTAAAAAAGAGATCATAGAGAATTTCAGAAAATGGAAAGATAGTCTATGCTCCAAGTAAGGAAGAACCAACATTGTGAAGATGGCCATACTCCTAAAATTTCTGTACAGTTTAATGCAATCCGTATCAAACTACCACCAACATACATCAGACAGTTAGAGAAATCACTCCTAAAATTTATTTGGAACCAGAAAAGAGTTGGAATAGCAAAGGCAATCCTTGGCAATAAAGAACAAGGCATGAGGCATCACAATTGCTGACTTGAAATTATACTACAAGGCTACTTTGTTAAAAGCAGCATGGTACTGGCAACAAAATAGACCTGAGGATCAATGGAATAGATTAGAAGACACTGAAGCCCCTATGAACACACTAAGCCACCTTATCTTTGACAAAGGGGGCAAACATACTCACCAGAAGAAAGATAGCCTCTTTAACAAATGGTGCTGGAAAAACTGGTTCTCTACATGCTGAAAACTAAAACTTCATCCAGGTTTATCACCATGTACTAAGATAAAGTCAAAATGGATTAAAGAACTAAACATTAAAACAGAGACACTAAATCTCCTGGAAGAGAAAGTAGGAGGAACTCTTGAAGACATAGGAGTAGGCAAAGACTTCATGAACAAAAATCAAATCACACAGGAAATACTTGAAAGAATTAGCAACTGGGACCTGCTCTTACAAAG
>NW_004524853.1:1331140-1336823 GCF_000260255.1 Octodon degus
CTCTCCCCAAAAAGGGGGATAAAAATTCTTAAACAGATGTTTCTGGAGAGGAAATGTGATGCTCCAGTTCACATTGTAACAGTTTGTCAACTATTTCATCTACTTGTCACCTTAGAAATCTGCAGAAACCTAATTAGTCTGCATAAAACTAAATTGAAGCATGGGTTTCACCAATCCTTGTTTCTATGGCATAGTGTGTGGATGTTGTAACATTAATTTTCCAATTGTGAGGGTCAATAGAGAGCTGACCCAGTCTGTGCAGCATCTGTGTCTATAGTATATTAATCCTTTAGTGGACATATCTTCAGGGCCAGAAAAATATAGTTTCAATTGTTTCTGTTCCTAAATTAATGCACATATTTCTTGTGCTTTGTTCATTGGCAACACTGATATTGCATGATAATACCAAAAAATATAGTTACCTCTAAATTAAATGATTCTACTATTTTTGTCATATGCCCATGTTTTTTGAGTTTGCAATTAGAAAATAGCCTAAATAATTAAAAAGTTATTTTCAGTCATTTTATTTGGTCATTCTTTGTTGTAAGAGGAATTCTAAAGGGCTACACACAAATATCATAATACAGTAATATTTTAACAAGTTGAGATCTTTGGAATGTTTTTCTATATTCCACTGATAAGTCCAATGTATTCCGAATATAAATATTTAAAAATAGGACATCAGCTTGTGCATAGAAGGCTACTTAAGATTTGAGTGTCAGAGCTTTTTTTGGCATTGAAGAGCTTATACATGTGCTTTGGAGAGCTGCTCTGTAAAGCACCAGCTATTCGATCACACAGATGTGCAAGCCAGTGTCACTGCGGGAACTTGCAGAGGAGTTCCTCAGGATTTGCTTTTCCTTCCCTGTGTGAGGCTGCTGCATTATTCATGGTCACCTTTAGTCCATCTGGCTATACTCTTCTGTTCCTCTTTATTTCTAGACCTCTATACATGTGATCTCATTACCAACTCCGGAAATATTTCTCTAACACCCTCTTATGCAAAAAGCAAACAATGGAAGCTGTTTGGGGGTCTCACTCCATCTCTTGGTTACCATGTCTTCACTGAGAAGTTTCTGGAGCAACAGTGTCCTGGAATCATCTTTCTTTTCTGCTGATTTTATTTATGCTTTTAAGTGATTTCTGGTTTGATTTCCATAAAATTGTAGGTATTGAACCTCACAGAATGTCATATCTTTAAGTTTATATACTTTATACCGACTCTTGCTATTTAAATGATGGTATATAGATAAGTGAAAATAATTCTGGTATATATAGCATGGTAATGTTTCACTATCCTATATATCTGTGGAATTTGAGGTATTGATTAACTGAACTACTTAAATGATACTTCAAGTAATTTTAAGTACAATAAATCAGAAGCAAGCTTAATTATTGCATGATTTCTTCTACCTAAGAAACCCAAATTATGAAGAAAAACAAAATAAAAGATAATAGGAAGTTGGGAGAAAGACACAAGAGATGAACCAAAGAATTAAGATGTGTTATTTAAGTGTACTAACACCACAGAAGTAATATAAACAGTACGTATTTCAAAGATCCACTAAAAATATATGTATTTTTATTATATTTTTAAATTTTACTTTTATACCAATTGGTTACATGTTTTGTGGTATAAAGATTCAACCCAGAGTTTTTTGCACTGAGATATGCCCTAAGTCCTTTCTTTACTTTTTGTCTTAGCACAAGGTCTCACTAAGTTACCGAGTTGTCAAGGCTGGTCTCCTGCTGCAGCCTTCCAGATTGCTGGATTTATGGGCATGTGCTACCATGCTTTGCTTTACTTTTCTGTATGAATAAGTATAATGGAATGTTACTGACATTTTCTCCAAAGTGAAAATCTTGGTTTATCTTTGATCTCTTTACAATTTCACTACTTATATAGATCTCTGTCAACAGCCTAAGATCATCAGTTGAGCATTTATGGACATCCTGCTATACACTGCACGGAATGCTTAATTTGTATATTTCTATTATTCAAATAATTAGCATTCAGATCTATAGTTCACCACATTTTCCCTCTTTACAATAAGCTCATAATGATACTTGAATTTGTAAAATGAATAAAACACATCACTGTGGGTTTTTCTTTGTTATGGTTTTGTCTAGTTATCTCCCCAAAGCTTCATGCAGTCATTGGGACAGGCTTCAAGAATTTTTTATTAATTCATGATTTGTTGCGGAGATTAAGGGTGTGAGTGCTACAACTGCCCTGGGGCAGATAGACTGAAAGCAATAAAAGGAAGGGAAACAAAGGCTTTCTCTCTGCTGCTGCTACTACTCTTTCCTTTTTTTTTTTTTTTTTCCTGTTTTCTGCTGCCCTCTGCCATTTGTCACTCTGCCTTGGAGCCAAATGAATATGGACTGAAAGATCAAAAACTTGTGAACTAAATCAACCTTTCCTTCCTTAATTTTGGGTATTAGGTATTTTGTTCCCTAATAAGAGAAATATAACTGAAACATTCATGTAGCATAAGTGAGGAGTCTGGAAACCCTGGTGCTGTGGTATGTCAGTAGCCACCTATTCTAATTCTATTGTCTAGAATTATACGGATTCTCACTTCCAGTGTGAGTTTTGCTTTTCTCCTTAATCATGTAAATAACCTAGAGTAGCTAAGGAACATTAAATTGCTTTAGTTTTCAATGGTCTAGCCAAATTTTCCATTCACTCGAAAGAATTTGGTGGTTGAAGGCAAAGGTAGAGAAAGAGGAGATGTGGTGACGCTAAAACACACAGTGCATTCTACAGTGATTTCTAGTGCCAGTCAAATTTCAGTTGCCCTTTATCTTTCCATAAAATAAGGGACTCTAGCTTTCACCCACTGACAATCATTTAGGTCAGCCCTCAAGTTCAGAAAAATCACAAGAAAGGTGCTTGGCCTCAGCCATTTTTCAGTCGTGCAATCTTCTTTGTATTGTCTCTAGTCCACCCAGGGAGGATTTAATTTCTTCCTCAGTTAACCTATCATAGTACAGTTGAGTGCAGTCTTCTTCTCTGTCACCTTTGTGGCATTTCTGAGCATATTTATAGGTTAAATCACTTGCACCAGAGTCCACAAATAAGCAAGTACGGAAGGCTTGAAAGGCTTTTTGGACTTATGTCAAGAAACTGTTTCCTTCAGCTGTGATCACATTACATGAGCAAACTGTTCCTAGGAGTCCAAGTGACCATAAAGCCTGGGCTATTTCACTTCAGGACATATTTATATCATTTGTAACAGGAGAAAGAGGAGAAGAAAGCACAACACTTTATCAATGTTTCCATCTTTCATTGTCAGAGGAAAAATATTGTTGGTTTACAACTCTACCATATCTCTATTGGTGAATAGAAAACTCCCATTTTGGTAAACCAAATAACAAAAGAAAAGGTATAACTATATATTATATTCCAAGCTTTGGGAATAAAAAGAGGCAGGTCACAAAAGAGAAAAAAAATGACTTGGGATTTGGTCTTTGACCATGCATGTGACAGTTCTGCCTGAACTACTGAAATTATGTAAAATAAATGCTCTAACAGAGTTCAAAGAAGCCAGTAGGTATAGTAGATTGTCACCAATGTTGTCACAAGTAGACAATTGAAGGACCTTTTCAAATGGATGTCTCTGGTTTACAGAAGGGTATCTTACATTTAGTCCCTGAGCATTTAAATAAAAACAATAACCTTCAGGCTTTGTTAGGATAAGAAAGCCTTAGTTGATTTTGCAACACAAAAAAGTCTTACAAAATAATTGTATGAGAAGTGTATTTATTGTGTTTCTTTCACCATCTCTCTTAGTGTTCCTTCAGTATTTCTACACTAATTATATACTCCTCTATTTCCAGAATTTATGTGATATACTTAAATCTCTACAATATGATCAGTTTTGTTACTACAGAACTAAGTATTAGGAATTTTGCCAAAAATTATCCCTGAGGGCATTTATCATGACTCAAAATATGTTTCCTGCCTTTTTCTAGATGACTTAAGTATTGGCCTCTCAGTTATTCTTTCTTTGGCAAAGTTAAAATCCAGCCAGAGATATAGCATTCATCCCCTCATTCTTGGCTTTAGGTGCTCATTATTCTATAATATTGCCAATAGTCTCAGAGAAAACAGGACTAACATTTTATGTATTTTGGGATTGACAGCTGATCAGTGTTAAGTGATCACTTTGAAGGCCTAGATGTAATGACAACACATGCTCTTCTAATGTGGGTCCTTTAGTGGCTTTTCAATTGCTTCCTGATTAAAACAGTGCTCTGGAAAGACAGAAATCATTCGGTGTCACAGTCTGGACACTCATCGTCTTTCCGCAGCAATGCTTTACATTTTCACACTTACCCTGTCACCAACATGGCTAGACCATCATTCAGATTTTTCTGTAGATGTGGTTGTTCTACACTATTTAATCTGAAATTTTCTTTCTCCCCTGCCTCAAAAAGAGCTAGCAATTCCTCCAAAATTGTCCTAAATGCCACCTCTTGATTGACCAAACTGCCTCTAATGTGAGGGCTCATAGTACTTGGCTTGGACCACTATACTTATTAATTCATATTGTTCTACATATGTTCACTTATATTTACCTGTGTCTTCCAGTATATAGTGTGGGCCAGGGAGATAGCTCAGTAGAATGAGCGGTTGGCTGGCAAGTGCAAGGGCCTGAGTTGAATCCCCAGTTCCACTGAAAAAAAAAGCCAGTATATGATGTTTCTGAAAACCCAACTTTTTTTGTATGAGAAATGTTAAATAAAATCCCATTATGACATGGTTTGTTCCATATACTCCTACTAACACAAGTCCTTTCATTTATTTATTAATTTATTTATTTATTTTCATTTATGTATTTGGTACAGGGTCTTACCTTGCAGCTGGGGTTAATAGTGAGCCTCCTGTGTCCAGCCTCTGCAGCACTAGGATTATAGGCTTGCACCTGGACTCATTCATTTCCCTGCTCAGTGCACCCTGGAGCAGGGCCAGGGAGTCATGCTGGACCAGGGGTCAAACCCTGGCTGTTGTGCTTGCCAAAGCAGGTGTTGTATAGTCCACTGAGCTATCTCACTGGTACTATTTATTTTTTAAAGAGAGTCCAAAATAGTACTAAAGCAGAAAAATTGCAAGTGTTACGGAACGTCACTTAACAAAAACGATAAGAACGCTGCAATGTTTGTTGTAATGTACAGTATTGTCTTCCAATTAGTTATTCATGTTACCAGATATATGCATGCAAAATTGGAAGGAAGAAAAATGCAAAGATGTATAGAAGAAATTAAGAAGAGAAAAAGGACAAACAATTGAAAAAAAAATAAGACAAATTAAATATTTACTGCTCCTTTCCATGGACTGTTAGAAATCCACAGTATAGTTGTCCAAACCATCCTGCTTACATACACAGTTTTATAGCTTTCCCCCAACCCCTCTCCCCCACTTTTCTGCGACTCAGACTCAATGTTTCCTCCCTTTTGAACAGATTCATTCTCTTTTCCCAGTATCTATTGTATCCTTTAGTTGTTATTTTCTCTTTCAGGTTCTCACACTAAGAAGATAATCCAATGTTTGCACATGGGGGTCTGAAAGTAACACAAATCTTATCCAACTTTTCTATGTAACTATGATTTTAAGATACTCTAAAAAACTTTGCACAAAAATAAACAGCATATATGTAATGCATTTATTATATAATAA
>NW_004524853.1:1336923-1337947 GCF_000260255.1 Octodon degus
ATGAAAAAATACTCACATCACTAGCCATCTGTGAAATGCAAATTAAAACAACATTGCAATATCATCTCACCCCAGAAAGAATAGCTATTATAAAGAAATCAACCAACAAAAATGTTATAGAAGCTGTGGGGAAAAAGGAACTCTTCGCCACTGCTGGTGGGAATGTAGAATGGTACAACTGTTATGAAAATCAGTGTGGAAACTCCTTAGAAAACTTGGACTGGAAATCCCCTTTAAACCAGCTATTTCTGTACTGGGAATTTTCCCAGAGGATCTGAAAGCATCATATCATAGTGCTATATGTGTGCCTATGTTTATAGCAGCACAATTTGTGATAGCCAAATCTTGGAAACAACCAAGATGCCTATCACCTGAGGAATGGATGAAAAAGATGTGGTATTTTTATACAAGCAAGTATTACTCAGCTATAAAGAATTATAAACTCAAAGCTTTTATACTGAAGTGGATGCCACTTGAAGATATACTCATAAGTGAAATAAACCAGACACAGATGTGTAAATATCATATAGTTTCCCTAGTATAAGTACTCAAAAGAAGAAATACAAATAGAAAGGTATAATACAAGTAAAAGAAACACAAGAACTCGAGGACTAACTACTTAAGAGAGGGAAATGAGAAGAGCTATGAAACATGTCAGTGACAAGCCATACAGTTATATGTAGAAGATGGGCAAGGCAATGATCCTGAGAATCTCCAGATTTTTGAATCTAGCAGTTAATGGGAAAGATTCTCACTCTGACTAACTATATATACTGACACCTGTGAACTAAGCAACTGCACTGAAGATAGCAATTTATAATAGTAGGTTCATGCTTGGAATGCCTGTCATTCTGGTCTTCTGAATACAGGCTGTTTGTCATGACATGCCAGTTGTTGCTGTGCTGTCTCTCAGGTAGATGATTTTTCAAGAAGAAGGGCATGGTGAATGAAGACAGGAGACAGAAAAAGGAATGGGACTGTCCTGCTTCAAGGTTGTATATGGTTAGATTTTTGGACTTATGTG
>NW_004524853.1:1338047-1347070 GCF_000260255.1 Octodon degus
AGGGTCTTCAGGGTCTCACTACATAGATTGGACTCATAGTGATTCTCCTGCCTTCAGCCTCCCAAGTGCTGGGATTACAGGTGTGTGCCACCATGCCCAGACTAACAGAGCTTATGTTATCTTTTACATGTATTATTATTATTATTATTATTATTATTATTGTTGTTGTTATTATTATTATACTTCTGGAATCTGAACACCTGGCTTTTGCACTAAGCTAAAACCCTAATCCATTTTTTTCTATGTTTTAAAATTTTGGAGATCTCTCTAAATTCTTCAGATAAGATTCAAACTTACAATCCTCATAGCTCAGCCTTCCCAACTACTGAAATTACAGCTTTACACTGAAAGGAGGTTATCTTTTATTCTTTAAAATTATTTAAATTTGAGGTATTATGTTTCAATTCTTTACATTTTTTAGATATTAGTCTTTTTTCTAAAGAAGAACTGGCTTATATTTTTTTCCCACTGTGTGTATTGCCTTTTCAGTCTGCTGGTGATTTCTTTGCTATGTAAGTTTTTAATAGGATGAAATCTGGATTATTGATTTTTTATAATATTTTCTATGTATTTGGGGTCTTGTACATGAAGTCTTTGCTGACACCTGTGTTTTCAAGAGTTCTGTTTATTATATCTTCCTGCAGATTTAGTTTTTCTGTTTTGATATGTATATCTTTTATCCATTTTTATTTTAGTTTAGTACATGGTGATAGACATGGGCCCAGTTTTAGTCTTCAACATGAGTAAAGCCAGTTTTTACAGCACCATTTATTAAAGAGGATATTTTGCTTCCAGTGAACGTTTGGCTTCTTTGTCAGTGATAAGGTGACTTACTTGCTTTTTTCTTTTTTCTTTCTTTCTTCTTTCTTTCTTTCTTTCTTTCTTTCTTTCTTTCTTTCTTTCTTTCTTTCAGAACTGAGGATTGAACTCAGGCCCTTGCACTTGCCATGGAAGTGCTTATTCTACTAAGCCATCTCCCTGGCCCGGATAAGGTAATTGTTTCTGCATCTTCTAATTTCTTCCATTGGTCCTTGTGTCTGTTTTTATTTTGTTTTGTTTTGTTTGCCATTACTATGCTATTTCTAGCACAGTAGCTCTATAGTTGTTTCACATCAGGGATTGTGGTGACCTCTGCCTTGCCTTTCCATCTTACTCTATACAGAATATTCATTAAAGAAATTAACCCATAACAAATGTTGATGGGCATGAAGGAAAAAAGGAACACTTCTCTAGTTTTGTGGGTATGTAGACTGGTTCAACTACTGTCAAAATCAGTGTAGAGATTTCTCAAAAATCTAGGACTAGAGATTGCATTTGACTCAGCCATGCCCTTCTCAGTATATTTCCGAGTGAATTAAGAACATCACACCACAATGATATATGTATATCCACGTTTATAGCAGTAGAGTTTATAATAACTCAATTTTGGATACCCAAATCACATCAACAAATAAACAGATTAAAAAAATGTTATGCATTAGAGTACTAATCAATCACAGAACAGGATAAATCACTTGGGAGTTTTATAGCTAAATGGATCACCATGAACCATACTCAAGTGCAATAAATTGGAAACATGTAAATGTCTCATTGTCTCTCTGGTATTAGAAACTGAAAGTGTAAAATAAGAATCAAAATTTATTTTATATAAAAAGTGAACAGGAACTAGGGCAGTGGGAGAGGGAATGAAGTAAGGGAAAAGAAAATAGAATCGGAAAAGGAAGGTAAATTGGAAAAAAGGAAAGTTAGTTTCCAAATGAGGAGAAGAAGATGGGTTGAACGTAAGGGGAATGAGACTAACAGAGGAATCAAGTTATATCATGTGAGGGTACAAATTCCCTATTATAATGCAATCATTATGTATACCTAAATGTACCGATAAACTTAATGATAATAATTTTTAAAAAATGAACAAACATAAAATTAATTAGATTTGTACACATCCTGACCTCTCAAAAATACATGTAAAAAAATTATATACTGTTTAGCTTCAACCTATCACCTACCCATGCCAGTCCTAAGCAACAACTACTCTAGTTTCTGTCTCTGTATATTTGCTTGACCAGAAGTTTTCATATAAATACATTTTATGTTAGGTGATACATTGTGTCAACTTGGTGATACATTGTTAGGTGATACATTGTGTCAACTTGGCTGAATCAGCTCCAACAGTTCTCAGCATGGGGGTCTCGCCCTGCAGGTGGGCAGAAGCTGCCCTGCCTGGTTTCCTGCTGCCCCGCCCTGCTTCCGTGGAGAAGTTCAGTCTTTGGAGGAGCTTGGTCTAGGCAGCTGCGCCACTTTGGAGGAGCTCTGATCTTCCCTGCGCTGGTCTTCGCAGTCAGCGCAGAAGGAAGAGAGAGGCTTGATGGACGCCGCTGCTCCTCCTCAGCTCTTCATTGTTTTCTGCTGCATGAACTGCTATCGTTTGCCTTGCAGCCAGCGGATATGGACTGAACGCTCCAGTACCTGTGAGCTAAATAAACCTTTCCTTCCTTCATTTTGAGTGTTGGGTATTTGTCCCAGCAACGAGTAAAAAGTAACTAAGACAACAGTCATATAATATGTGTACAATAAAATATATAAAATAACAAATTTTCTAAAGTCATTGGTACTATTTTCTGTTTCATGCTACAGATGATGCTTTCTTTTTAGGATGACTTAAAGACAGTGAATATAGAAAAGCTAAGTTTTATGTGAACAACTACAGTTCTGCCCACTGGTGACAGCAAGCCACTGCCCAGTCCCCCAGGACCTGGGACAGACGCTGGGGTGTGGTGGGGAATAGAACATTGGCTGGATCGATGCAATTGCAAGACTACAGTTGTGGCTAAAATGCAAAAAATTCAGTCCAGCAATGAGCCTTTTACAAGCACAATGCTGACCTTTTTCAGTAGTGATGCTGTCCCTAAAGTGTTTCTATTCTCTTTACAGCTCATTGACTTACGCCACGTATTCAAGTGCCCAAGATTCATCCAGCACTGCTAAACTATGCTTTCCATTTAAAGAGTTTATCCATTAGTCACAAATGCCTGAAATTACCTACTTACCATGTAAAAAGTGGGAAAATATTTCTATTTAGAGATAGCACATTTAGATATTACTAAAAAATCTGGAGTGTGTAATGAATTTTCATGAAAATTCCTAGTGCTTCTGGCCAGCATATATGAATTTAGAGAGCCAAGAATATATAAACTGTCTTTGATAAGAAAATATTTCATTACCTAAAGGTGATATGCACAAGTGTTCTCTATCCTTTTCCTTGGGCTTCTTAGATTTTCTATTTCAATGTTTCTTTTTTTAAAAAAGCATTTTATCATGTATGTAAATGCTGTATACATGAACTTCTGTTATATATTATATATGAGACAGAAATGTTTCTATTTAAAATAGTACAAGTTGAATTTATTTTTTAAATAAAAACCTTTAGTATTTTTCATCTTATTTTGTTGTTGTTTCTGATATTTTTATTGTTCTTTATATTACTAGGCAATTTTATGTCATTTTGAAATAGTTTATTTTGGGAAAAGCACTATCCTTTCTAATCTTATGTTTATCTTAGCATGGGAAAGCTGCAAGTTCTTCTATCTTAATAATTTCTAATGTTGGTTCTGGCTAGTGATGGAACATTACATCAGAAAACGGTGTAATCCAAATCCAGGTATTTAAAATAAGCCAAAATACATAATTTTCAAACACAGAATTTAGTTATATTTGATTTGCTGCATAAATCATGTCTTTGTGCTCCTTTTTTTTTTTCATTTGACTCTTAAATGGAAGCTTGCCTTGCCAATTTCTATCACCTATAGATAATATTTTCTTATATTCTCATGGTTTGTTTTTTCAGATGGACATTTTCATGGAATCCCTTCAGCTAATCTCCCTACTCCTTCCTGTGACTCTTCCTAAGCCTCCAGGACTACACAACTTCTTCTTAATGGTGTAGTCAGGTGGCTCCCATATTCCTTTCAGAATAATGACATCACATCTGGTTTCTGTTCTAGTACGTTGGACAACTAACAAGACCACCAGCAACCCTCCTAATTTCAAAAACTTTGTAGGAAATCGCACGAAATTTTACTCATTATTTTCTTCAAATTTTCTCCCATGCTTTTATATTTTTTCCTAGAATTATTTCATTATTCTCTCTTTTTTTGTTGTTTGTGTGTGTGTGTGTGTGTGTGTGTGTGTGTGTGCGCAGGGCCTCATTACACAGCTCAAACTTATAGTGATCCTCCTGTTTTCAGCTTCTCCAGTGCTAGTGTTATAGGCACCACCACCATTTCCAGATTCAGTCACTGGCTCAGTGAGCTCGGGGTCAGGGGCTGGACGGCCTGTGGTGCAAGGGATCCAAACCCCAGCCCCTATGCTTCTCTAGTCTGCTAAGCTATCTCACTCACCCTATTATTATCTACTTTAATGACAACACAAAAGCAAGATAGTTTCCACAATTCAATATTCAGGCACATAAATCTGTATTTATTTCTTTTTCCTGCCAGTATTCTGAATGTTTATCATTTTCTTTAAATTCTCATCACACACTTTCACTTTCTGGAGAAGAAAATAAGGGAAAAGAATATGTTACTCATATGATGCTTTGTTTCTTCAAGACCTAATCTTCCTGTAATATTGATTTTTGGGTAACTAAATGGGTAAGGGTAAAGATATTTGTGCTTTTCCTGTGCATTTCATAAAATTTCTAGTATTTGGAATGTGAAAATGCTTGGATTTGTTTCATCATTAGACTTTAATCTTCATTGCAAATTTGGTATCTGAGGAAAATTCCATTTAACTCCTTTTATAGACAAAAGTGTTTACCTTCCAGGTATATTCTGAACACTTATTACATTCTTGAACATGACTCCTTATTACATTTTCATTGGATGCTCATTGTCATGACTAAGCTTGTCATAGCTGTGTGCAATTAGTACATACACTTCAGTATGGATAAGGTGGATGTCCGTGGCTTGTGTTACCTTTAGCTTAGCATAATCATTTGATATTCATAGAGATTAGGAGTGCTAAGGTATTGCTTATATACATATTAAGGATGAAGGATTAAATTTCCTGCCGATTACATTCCTTTAACCTCATCTGCCACCTACCCACCAAAATCTAGCTAGAAGAGATGTTTAATAATAATGAAACCTCAAAAAAGAGAATTTATTTTTATAATTCAAAAGTTTTCTGAAATAAATATTTCAACTTTAACAAAGTTTATTTCTTCACTACTTCACAAACACGGATTTTTTCTTCCTTTTTTTCTTCTTTCCTTCCTTCTTTCTTTCTTACCTTCCTCCCTCCCTCCCAAGCTCCCTCTCTCCCTTCCTTCCTTCCTCCCTTCCTCCCTCCCTCCCTCCCTCCTTTTAAATTTCCTTCCTATATAATCAGCTTCATTGTTTAGGAGATAAGATAGTGCCACAGATGTAAGGAGCTCTTCTATAGTTTATGCTTTGTTATTACATAGTTCACAGAGCACAGGGAAGTTAAATTTTACTAAAAAGTAATTGTGGGACCGGGGAGATGGCTCAGTGGACCAAGCACTTCCCTGGCTAGCACAAGGCCCTGAGTTCAATACC
This sequence comes from Octodon degus, assembly GCF_000260255.1. Lineage (NCBI taxonomy): Eukaryota > Metazoa > Chordata > Mammalia > Rodentia > Octodontidae > Octodon > Octodon degus. The sequence goes on from NW_004524853.1 coordinate 1,343,624, forward strand.
AATTCTGCCAAAAACATAAAAAAAAAATAATTGTGGAAGATCCTCTTCTAAAATGCTTAACTGAAGGATGGATTCTAAAATTAAGATTAAAAATTGTCTATAGTAGATATATTTCTTATTTGTATCATTTGCCATTTGGTAATCTGAGAAAGTTTCATTAATAAACTGCTGAAAATTTATATTAATTCATGATATTCTGAGTATAACATAGACTTCACAAATATCACACATATTTATACAAAGGTTTGCATTCATAAGTAATACTTTCTAAATTCCAATAAAATAATAATCATTTAAGGGCCAAGAGGACCAATAATAACACACTAAAAAAACAACATTATAATAGAACAGAGCAAACCATAGTGCTATTTTGTATTGTATGGTAATAGGCACTCTCAAATGAGCAGAGGGGAAGTTGGCACAACCAGAGGCACACAAGCGCTCCATGCACATAAAGACAAAAGGTGACAAAAAGCACTGTGAAGGACAAATTGTTGCACAGAAAATGAAGAAAAATGGAAAATTCAAGAGAATGTGTAAAAGGCAACTCCCTGAAATAAAAATAATTGTTATCAAAAAAACAAATGATAACATACGTTGGCAAGGATGTGGAGAAATCCATGCACACTAGTGATTAATCTGTCAATCAGGACAGCCACTGTGAAAAACAGAGTGGATGTTTGCAAAAAGGAAAAAGAACTATCTCTTGTTTTAGAGAAATAAAAATTAAAAATAATCTTGGGGCTGTTTCTTACCCCAGAAGGAATGGCCATCATTAAGTAATCATACAAGAACAAATGTTCATGAAGCTATAGGAGCTGGTAAAAGGGAGCTCTTCTGGTGGGAATGCAAATGACTACAACTATTATGTAAAGCAATATGGAGCTTCCTCACAAAAACTAGTAGTAGAAATTCAATCAGACCTAGATTTCTCTTATAGGTATCTTTCTAAAACAATTGAAGTCACCATATTACAGTGATTCACTCACGACCATGATCACCACAACAGCATAATTCCAAGTAGATAAATGTTAGAATCATCCTATATATCCATCAAGAGATAACTGAATAAAGAAAGTGTAATACACACACACAATGGAATATGATTCTTCCATAAATAAAGATGAATTTGAGTCATTTGTATGAAAATGGATGCACCTAGAGATCATAATGTTAATTAAAATAAGTCAGACACAGCAGCACAAACATCATATTGTTTCTCTTACATGAGAACAAAAAATAAGAGCAAAGGAAATTATAGATAATAAGAAACAGGAAATGAGATCTTTCAGAAATGTTAAGAATATCAAGAGATGGAAGGAAGAAGAAGGAGGGAGAGCAGGGAAAAAGGATGAAAAACAAAGTAAGGTGTGTAAGGATGGAATGTAAGTATCATGTACTAATAAAAACTACAGTACTACCATAAGGTCAAACAATCTCTTTCTGGTATATATGCAAAGAAAAATAAATCAGTATAGCAAAGAGATATTTGCACTTCCATGTTTACTGTATCAGTAATCACAATTTCCAGGAAGGTTGAACAATGCAATGTAAGCATTTATCAATTGACTATCTGAAGAAAATTATCTAAATAAAACATTTAATATATGCACAGAGTTATACCATTGAGACACAAAATGAATAAAATTTCATCATTTGGAACAACAGAGATAGAAGTGGAGATAATTGTGCTAAATGAAGTCACACAAGAAAAGAAAAACAAAAGGTTTTGTACAGCAAAAGAAATCACTGACAGAGTGAAAAAACAACCTACAGAGTTGAAAAAAATCTCAGTGAATTGCTCCTCAGACAAAGGACTATCAACTGAAACGTATAAGGAACTGAAAAATATCAGGCCCCATAAATGTAAAGATCCAATCTAAAAATGTAGATCTGAAATGAAAAGACACTTCTCAGATGAAAAATTACAAATAGCAACACATGTGAGAGCATTTAGCATCACTAATAATTTGAGAGATGCAAATTAAAATAACAACTGAGATTACAGCTCACTCCAGAAGGAATGGCTATCATCAAGAAAACAACTGATAACAAATGATAATGGGGCTATGGGAAGCAAAAGGAACACTTCTGTTGGTGTGAGAGTAGAATGGTACAATGACTTGGAAATCAGTGTGGAAATTCCTCACCAAATGAGTAGTAGAGGTTCATTTGATCTGGTTATTCCCCTTCTTCCTGAAAGAAATAAAAGCATCATTAACACCATGAATATATATATATAATATCCATGTTCACAACAGCATCAGCAGCATAGTTTGTGATAGCTAAATCTTCAAAACTATGCAAATACCCATCAACCTATGAATGGATAAATATATGTTGTTTTCTTTTATAGTGGAGTTCTATTCTTCTGTAAAGAAGGATAAACTTGAGACATTTATGGCTAAACAGATGGACTTTGAGATGATAAATAAGAACTGAATGCAACCCACATATATAAATATTTGTTAATATTGCATTACCTTTCTCTTGTGAGAAATTGAAAATGTAAGTAAGAACCAAATTGTACAAGAAATACATGGTGCAATGGCAAAAAATTGTCAAAAGTAAAGAAGAACTAGAGGGAGAGGGAAAATGAAGGAAGACAGAAGGAAAAGTAAGAAAATAAAGATCAAAAAATGGGAACAAAGTGGATTGTTTGGCAATCAGGCACAGGTTACCGCATAACCCAGCTCTTGTCTTTTTGTCTGTCTTTTCTTCATTTTTGCCACTGTTTCTCCATGGGGTACACTGAGAGAGAAACAGAGTCTGACTAGTATACTGTTTTTTAAAATACAGTGAATTAAGCAGAGACTGGCAGGGAGATACATGAAACTCTGGGGACTAGCCTTCCAGGATAAATCCAGGTACCTGGCCCACTCCTCAGCAGGGACTGTTCTGGAAGTGCTTGGAACTCTGGTAAACATCTTGTCCAAGGAATCCAATTTCCACTCATATCAGGCTATATTAAGTGAAGTACCTAGAACCTGGTAACTGGGTAGAGGAACACATGCTAAATCCACTCTAATAAAGGGACACAATTTGCATACAAACTCAAAATTTATGATCTCTTTTGCTATATAACCTTAGTCTTTGCACCTATGGCCTAAAATGCAAAACTATTAATTAAAGCTTGCCAAATTCTAAATTTTTTGATGTAATTATTATTGTACTTCTGTAGCTAGGCTGTTATATCTGTCTTACCTCTTGCTCTCCCTTGGCTAATAATTTTGAGAAGCATTGGGGTAATAACCTCCCCAAAGCCCTACACTGAAAGATGGAGGTCAGTGTCAGATGGAAACCAGCATCTCACTTCCAATTTAAAGAGCAGGCAAGATTTCGGGACAGACACAAATCAAGAAACTCCAATAGGGGCCGGGGAGATGGCTCAGTGGAATAAGTGCTTCCCTGGCAAGAGCAAAGTACTGAGTTCAATCCCTGGTTCCA
>NW_004524853.1:1348060-1382961 GCF_000260255.1 Octodon degus
AATCTGCCCTGAAGGCATTCGGAGCACAAAAATAATAAATAAATAAATAAATAAATAAATAAACAAACAGCATCAACTAAAATAAATCTATACCCAGACATATAATAATCAAGATCCCAGAAATTCAGCACAAGAATAATACACTAAGATCTTCTAGAGAAAAGAAATAGATCATGTTTAAAGGAGAACACATCAGAATCACAGAAGACTTCTCAATACCACCATCCAGTCAAGAAGAACTCAGAGTGAAGTATTTCCAGCTGAAAAAAAAAACAAAACAAAACAAAACAAAAAAACCTCAACCTAGATTTTGTTTGTTTGTTTGTTTTTATTTTTGCAGAACTGGGGATTGAACTCAGGCCCTTGAACTTGCCAGGGAAGAGCTTATTCTGCTGAGATATCTCTGTGGCCTCCAACCTAGACTGATGAATCTTGCAAAACTCTCTTTCAGAATTAATGGAGTAGCAAAATACTTCCACAACAAAGAACGTCTAAAGAAATTCACAAACCCAAAACCCACTCTATGAAGAGTACTGAAATATTTCAGAAATCAATAAAAAAGACCACAATTCCAAGAACAACAGAAAGAAACCACCAAACAGGGCAAGTAATTAAACAAAGGAAGAATAAGGAACTAACAGTATGAAAATAACATGGCAAAGATAAGTGAATACATATCAATTATAACCACCAATGTAAATGGTCTCAATTTACCAATTAAAACAAATAGACTGGCAGTGTGGATCAAAATCCAAAATCTAACAATATGCTGTATTCAAGAAACACATTTAACTCAAAAGGAAATTCGTAGGCTGAAGTTCAAAGGATGGAAGCAATATTTCCTGTGCCAGAACCTCAGAAAAAAAGGAGGGTTAGTTATCCACAGACAATGTAAACTTCAAACCAAGAATGATCAAACTAGATAAAGAAGGTAACCACATACAGGTCAGGGGAAAACTTCAAGAGGAAGAGAAAAAAATCATAAATATGTAGGCAGCAAATATGGGAACTGGGTACACTCAAGTATACAAGACAAATTTCTAAAGGAGATGAATAATCAAATAACCAATTTAACAATTTTAGTGGTGAAATTCAAGACCAAAGCCCAAATAAGGGAGGAAATTATAACGTCTAGAGCAGAAATTAATGCAATTGAGGCAAAGAAAGCAATACAAGGAATTAATGAATTGAAGAGTTAGTTTTTTGAAAGATTAAAAGGTTGATAAACACCTAGCCAACCTCATCAAAAAGTGACAGAAAAAACTCAAAGCAATAGGAAATGAAAAGGATAAAATTACTATGGATTTTGTTGAAAATCAGAATATCATCAATACCTACTTTGAAAATCTACTCTTATAAGAAGGAAAACACAGATTCCTGGACAAATTACAAAAACTGAATCAGTAATATATAAAAATTCTGAATAAACCAGTATCAGTCAATGAAATTGAAAATGTAATTAAAAAAAAAAAACTTACCAACAAAGAAAAGGCCAAATCATGATGGAGCCACAGCTGAATTATACAAGAAATTTAGAGAATATTTAATCCCAATATTCCTCAAACTCTTCAATGAAATAAAAAAAGAAGCAATTCTCCCTAATTCATCTCTGGAGGCAAGTATTACACTGATACCAAAACTAGCCGAAGACCTTACCAAACAGGAGAACTGCACACCAATATTCCTCATGAACACTGATGCATACATCTTGAATAAAATACTAGCAAATAGAACGCAGTCAATGAGGAAGAAGATTATACACCGTGACAGGTGGGATTAATCCTAGGGATGTAGGGCTGATACAACACACATATCTATAAATAAATACCATATTAACAGAGCCAGAAACAAAAACCACATGATCATCTCAATAGATGTAGAAAAAGCTTTTCACAAAGTCCAACACTGATTCATGATAAAAACCCTACAGAAAGTTGGAATAGATGGACCATACTTCAATCTGTTAAAAGCCATCAATGAGAAAATAACAGATAACATCATTTTTATTTATTTATTTATTTATTTATTTATTTATTTATTTATTTTGTGGAATCGGGGATTGAACTCAGGCCCTTGTGCTTGCCTGGGAAGCACTTATTCCACTGAGCCATCTCCACGGCCCAATGACATTATTTTAAATGGAGGAAAACTGAAATCTTTTATTCTAAAATTAGGTACAAAACAAAGATGTCTACTATCATCACTCCTATTCAATATAGTTCTGGAAACCTTGATCAGAGCAATTAGACAGAAGAGAGAAATAAAAAGAATAAGAATTGGAAAGAAAGAACTTAAACTATCATCATTCACAGATGACATGGTATTCTACATGGAAGATCCAAAACAATCCATCAAGAAAGTCTTAAATTAATAAACAAACTCAGTAGCATAGCAGGATACAAAGTCAACCTGCTAAAATCAATAGCATTCCCCCACACAAACAACAAACTCACTGAGAGAAAAAAATAGTGAAACAACATCCTCACAATGGCATTTAAAACAATAAAATACTTAGGATTTAATCTAACAAAGAACATAAAAGATCTATACAATGAAAACTACAGTACTCTGAAAAGAGATAAAAGATGATTTCAGAAAATAGGAACATATTCCTTGCTCTTGGATACGAAGAACAAACATTGTGAAAATGGTCACTTTTCAAAAACTGTTATACAGATATAGTAAATTCCCTATCAAAATAGCATCAGCACACCTCACAGATATAAAGAAGTCATTCCCGAAATACATTTGAAGTCAGAAAAGACCTAAAATAGCAGTCAATCCTGGCCAACAAAAGTCAAGCAGGAGGCATTACCATCCCTCACAAGAAATTATAGTACAAAGCTATTGTGATAAAATAAGCGAGGTATTGGCAAAAAATAGATGTGAGGATCAATGTAGCCATTAAAGATGCAGACACAACTACACACTCAGCTACCTCATCTTGACAAAGGGGCCAGACATATACACTGCAAGAAAAATAGTCTCTTTAATCCTGGAAAAACTGGATTTTCATGTGCTGAAAATTAAAACTAGACCAGGGTATATCACTATGAACTAAACTAAAATCAACATGAATTAAAAATATACACATTAAAATATGAACACTAAGTTCATTTGATGAGAAAGTAGATGGAAATTCTGAAGACATAGGGGTAGGCAAAGAAATTCATCAACAAAAAACAAACTACATGGGAAGTACTTCAAAGGATTGACAATCAGAGAAATCACTAACAAAGTACAGAGACAACGCACAAATTCAGAAGTAATTTTAACCAGTCACTCACACAAAAGACTTCTATCTCAAATACATAAAGAACTAAAAAGAAAATCAGGTCCAAAATTCAAAGACCCAATCAAAAATGGGCATCTAAGATGACTGCACATTTCTCAGATAAATAAGTACAAGTGGCAAATAAATATATGAAAAAATATTCCGCAGCACAGGTCATTTGAGAAATACAACTTAAAACAAATTGAGATTTCATCTCACTTCAGAGAGAATGGCTATCATAAAATCAACTAATAACAAGTGCTGGGGAGGCTTTGTGAAAAAAGGAACCCTTCTGCACTGTTGATTTGAGTGTAGATCGGTAGAACCACTATGGAAGTCCGTGCGGAGACTCCTTAAAAATCTAAGATTAGAAGTCCAGTTCAACTCAGTTATTTTCTTTCTGGTATTTTTTTCCAAAATAACTGAAAACATCATATCACAGTGATATATGAGCACCCATGTTTATAGCAGGCCAATTTGTAATAGCTAAATCTTAGAAACAACCCAAATGCCCATCAACTGAGGAATGGATAAAAATGATTGGTGTTTTTATGCAAAGGTTGTGTTACTCATCTATAAAGAAAGATAAACTCATGGCTTTCATAGGTACATGGATAAAACTAGAGACTATACTCATAAGTGAAATAAATCAGATCCATATGTATAAACATTGCATTGTCTCCCTATTATAAGAACCTGAAAGAATAGATACAATCTGAAAAATACATTAGACATATTAAATCACAAGGAAACTGAACATAAGGAATACACAGCCAAGACAAGGGAAAGAAGAAAATGTAGGGGAAAAATCATGTAAGTATATACAGATGGCTACGATGATTGTGCTACTTATTTCTATCAGTTCTTTTAAGGTAGAAATTAATGCTTCATATTTCTACTTTGACCAATTCTATGTGGCAGTATCTGTAATCTGAGCAACTGCATTGACGACAGCAATGTGCAATACGACAACCACGGATGAATACCTTGCATCTTGTTTTTCAAATGTGTACCACTTATAATGTATTTTCTATTATTTCATACTCTTTAATATAAATTAAATAAGTAAAAGGACAAGAAAATAATTAAGATTTATTGAACATAAGAGTTAATGTTTAATTATGTGTTTAATCTTGAATGCCCACATCTGGTTTTTTGAGGACCTAATTTCATGATAACAACATGTAATATAACAACCATTGTTAATTTCCTATTCTGTTTTTAAAATTCTATACCATTTTAATTGTTTTATGTTGATTTGTTCGTGTCTTTCTGCTTGGTTTTATTTCTGCTTTAAAATAAAATTTTAGGGCCAGCCAGATAGCTCAGTGGATGAAAGTACCCACCTAGGCAGACACAGGGATCAGAGGTTCAAGCTGGCCCTGCTCATGGGCAAGCTGAGAAGGCTACTGAGACTGGGCATGGTGCAACACGCCTGTAATCCCAGTGCTTGGGAAACTGAAAGCAGGAGAATCATTATGAGTCCGATCTGTGTAGTGAGACCCTTTAGACACTGCACTAAATAAATAAAATTCTAGAAAATTTAAAAATTGGAATAAGGTTTTGTAAATATGAAAGGGAAAAAGAGTTCAAGGTTGGGGTGGGAAATGAGAGCAAATAAAGAAAAAGACAAGTTAAGGCATATCCTACATTTACAAATTTCCTATGATGAGTATAATACTTGTATAGACCTAAATTGTAACTTATTAAACTAAAGAAAAAGAAAAGGAAGCCCCTCATTCCCTTGGATAAAAATGAAATCTACACAAGTTGACTTCACAAAAATTGAGTAGGATGGTGGTTCTGAAAGGCCAGGGAAAAGAGCACAGAAAGATGGGGAAAGGGAATCTACCGGTCAAAGAAGAACAAGAAGCTTTGGTGTGCTGCTACAAAGTAAAGTGACTATAGAAATGAGAGTTTTGTATGTTGCCAAAAGAAAAGAGATTTTGAAAGTTTCTTCATAAACGAAAAATATGTTGTAAATTGATTTAAACGCTAGCTAAGGTATACATTGCATATTGCACATTACACATTAGACATTGCGTATTATATATTTACATGTCATATTACATCATACATAGGAGATGTTTTTTAATATCAGTTAAATTTAAATTTATTTTAACAAGAAATAAGAAGGAAAATTGGCAAAAATGAAAGAAAAAATTAAGTAGTAGCAAATGTGACAAGAAATAGGATAGTAAAAAGAGATAACATATAATACTGAATTTTTCAAATTGGAGGTAGCTTTTGAGGTGCTACAAATGAAAACAGTTTCCGTAGTATAGTGGTTATCACGTTTGCCTAACAAATGAAAAAGATTTGTTTCAAATCTCTTTCATTGGAATCCTATACTATAAGCCATTCCACATGGGGAAATACAAATCATTCAAATTCCAGTATTTATAGAAATAGATTAGTTTTTTCTTTGTTTGTTTGTTTGTTTGTTTGTTTTTTTTTTCAGAACCAGGGATTGAACTCAGACCCTTGCACTTGCCAGGGAACTGCTTATTCTACCGAACCATCTGCCTGGCCTAGTAATATTTTTTTTAAAGTGGGACCTTATCATGTTGCTCAGGCTGATTAAAAAACTCACAATCTTACTGTCTTACCCTCTAAGTAACTGGAATCACTAGAGCACCCCACTGGGTCCAGCTTTCAAATTATACTTTTTGTGAAGACAATAATTCTGTTTTCATAATTCCTGGTTCTCCCAATACTTCCCTTGTGTGTGTGTATATGTGTAATATGTATGTGTATGTGAATTTGTGGATTCAAATCTACTTCCAGTATTAATGTTTAGCTTTATATTTCACAAAAATGGATATTTAATTAACATTTTTGGAAGTTGGTCGAAAAGAATTCAAAGAGTTGTTTTTTTGTTTTTTCATGTATTTGGCACAGGGTCTCACTACACAGCTCTGATTCATAGTGATTCTTTTATTTCAGCCTCCCCAGCACTGGGATTAAAAACATCTGATACCACACCCATTTTCTCAGCTGGCTTAGTGAGCCTGGGGTAGGGCTAGCATGGCGTGTGGTACCGGGGATCAAACTCAGGTCCTTGTGCTTGCCTAGGCAAGTGTTAAGACTGCTGAGCTATCTCCATGGCCCCAGTGCAGAGAGTTTAACAGTGATTTCCATTTCCTATTTCAGAGTTTTGAAAATAGTGACCTGTCTGACTGGAAATGATTAAACATTAGGGAAGATTGGTCCAATACAGTGAAATCTTTGCTATTAAAATTAAAATTTGTTTTCTTAGGGAATACCTGTCTATAACCTTTGTGATATTAATAACCAAATGCGAAAGAAAATCAGGAAAGTGAACAGCCCACGGGAGAAACAGAAACCATAATCTATTAAAGGTAACTGATCTACAGCTTAATCATTTCACAAAGGCATTACAGAGCATCTGTGTAGTGACAGAAACAAAGCAATTTCAAATGTTCAAAGAAAATGCTGCAGAGGTTATATGCTCAGGTATAACATGTATGCAAATTTTGTTGTTATGTAATTAATACTTAGTAATGATTTAAGATCAATGTGATTAATGGGCCATTCTCTGTTACCTCCTTTTCTGTACAGAAGGATAAATAGTAAGACTTACTGGCAAATGAGTGAATAAATAATTGAGGTGGTAAATAATTACTATACAAAGAATAAAAGCAAAATCCTTCAAAATAACTGTAGAACATACCAAAAAGAAGCAATTTTCTTTTTGGATATTCTTCTGACAAAATCAAGGACAAAGAACTTTACAATATTAATTGGGGATTTTAATTTAACAGGATCATTTCCATGATTCTGGATTTGTAAACTGTCCCAGAGCTGAGACCTGAGGAACACTTCCAAAGAGCAGCATATTATTTTCCTCTTTACTAAATCTGTTTATTTACTATGGAGTTTATATAATGTACTCATTACCCTGTTCTCAAGACATGTTATTAAAAAGTTGCTTAAAATTTTCAGAAAATCTTGTCAGTGCCAAAAACTGTAAGAAAGGCAAGCACACACACACACACACACACACACACACACACACACACACACACAAATGTTTCCTCCAGGAAAAAATGTGCTTGTCAAACCAGATGAAATCCTCCTGGTGCCAGCAAAGCAGATGACCCATGTGGAATTCTGTTGTCTCTTTTAGCAGATTTGGTGAACAAAAGGGATGAAAATGTGTACTTGCCTCCTAGACACCTGGGTCCTCCAGGAATTATGCTATGATTGGTGAAATCAGTGCCCAAACTTCTCCGCCTGCCACAGGCACCAGCTGTCACTACCTGTTGAGAATGGCCGTTGTGTTGGAGGAAGCACCACAAAAACAGCTAAGTATCACTCTTTCTTCTCAGTCTCTAGGATAATGTTCAGGGAGTGGTTTTCTCTCTCTCTTTCTCTCTCATTGGTTCAGCATAGGTAACTTCACTCAGCCCCACTACTTTTCTGCTGTCTCTTAATATATCATTCAATCAATAAGAACTATTAAAGTATTATCTGTGCAAAGGAAGTTAATAACAAAACAAAACTACTGGTTTGAATTAATCAAATTATTCTGTCATAAACACCTAAAAATAAAGCTCTCAAATTAAAAAAGCAGCTTACAATAAAAGCCCACTACAACAGTCCGCAATTATGCTGTCTCCTTAGTTAACTTTAAAAGACTGAACTACAACATAGATCAAAGGGAGTGAGGAAGCAGAAAAGGAAGGTAGTCTCTAAGTTTCTCTTTTAACTCTGTTTCTATAGTTAAGGCTCAGATCCATCATACTGATGTCTTACGTTGTAGGAACATGCATCACACTTTCTATCACAGACACGATGGTATGAAATCTAAAACATAAAGGATAAGAGGTTTACTTTGGCTCATATTTTCAGGGGACTCAGTCTATAGTTATCTGTCTGCAAGGGAGAAACATCATGGTGGAAGTGTGTGAGACAGCAGAGATGCTTAGTTCATGGTTCCAGGAGACAGACTATTAAATGTTGCCAGAGAGGAAGCAGGTGAGGAACATAAAGAGTATGCAAGGCTCTATCTTCATGACACACCAGAATACATTTAGAAATGCATTTTAGTAATATGTTGTGATGCTTCCAAGCCAATCACATTGATACAATTATGCGTAACCACTATACTCAAGTCCTTCTCAACTTGACACCCAAACATACTTCATTAAGCCACAAATAATAATACAAATTAAAATTACAAGTTAATAATTCTGCCTGACATGGTAAAATTATCCTCAATGCAAACAATAACACAGTTACACATTTCCAAATGTCTCAATAGTTTGAACATTTCTCATCAGTTCCAGTCAAAATTTCTTCTGAGATCCAGTGCATGTTTTCCTACAAACTTCCATAAAATTAAAAAAATCAAGTTATATAATCTCAAGGTATAATAGTGCAAAGTATACATTCATATTCCAAAATCAGTGAATTAAGGAGATAGAAAAAGCTCAGCCAAAAGTTATATTAACAACCAACAAAACACACTTTAAGTCTTGTAACTCCATTGTAGCACGCATGGCACACTGTAGCGAGATGTCTCACTTGAGCAACCTCTTGCGTATGGCCTTGCCATTTACAGCTCACCCACAGAGCCTGACGTTTATACTGATTCTCCTCATAATCTGCAGTTCTTCTTGGAAGAAAGTCTATGATCCTGAAATCTCAGGTTTCTTGATGTCCCAACCTATGGCTTCATTCCCACAGATTTATACACTGCCATCTCAGGCCTTACTCCTTTCCTGGACTTCCATGACATCTTTTGATGTATGTGGTAAGCTTCCATTATCCCGCAGCTTTTATATCCTCTATCCCAGGAAAACTTGCATCATGTAAAGGACATCAGGGTCCTCCATAAGCATAAGCAATAGTCTGGGATCCTTGGAGTATGGCATCAGCCTCCTTTCAATTCCTGAATGCTGAGCACAATGAAATGAATCCCAGTGAACAAATTACCTAGAAAGCCCTTCTACAGCAGAAGTCTCAGGTACTCTCTTCTCAAATGAAAGTCTTATGCTTTTGCACACTTGACTTTGTGATTTGAAGTGTCTTGCTGATTTCTGAGATGTCCTATGGGCATCCTTCTTTCTGTCCTTGTGAAAAATACAATTGCTTGTCCATCCCACATTGATTGCATCTCCTGCAACCCAGAATCCATGCACTATATCTTACTATGTCAGATGCTGATAGTTTTTGCTTAATACTGCTCTAATCTCTTAAGTACCCATACTTACTTCACCTACAACTTTACGCACACTAGTTTTTGGAAGAAAATTTTAGTGCAAAGTTTTCAAAATTTCTCTTCTCTTCTTTGTCTCCCAGATTCTCATTGCAAATCTGTTTAAAACCAACCAGCAGTACTCAACTGTAAATTCCTTGGCCTGCCTTGTAGCATCTATATTTTTGTTACCACTATGGTATGATCTCCAATCATAATTACCAGTCAGAATCTTATTACAGATTTTAAAGCCTCAGTGCTCCTTAGTCACAAATCTTTCCAAATTCCTGAAAACTGGTTCTGAAGACTTCTAGACCACATGATTGGGTTCAGTTACAGAAACAGTGCTACTTCTCCTGTTTTAATTTCTTGCTTTAGTTAACTTTAAGGTCATTGAGAAACACTAACCAACTCTCACATCTTAAAGAAGAGGTTTAAATTAACTACAAGTTTCAGAAGATTCAGAATATAGCTGGCCATTATAGGTAGAAATATTATGGCTTAAGGGGTTGCCACAGCAAAGTTGCTTAGATTACAGTGGCTGGGAAGCAGAGCAGGGGAGCAGTACTATAGAGCAGGGCACCTGGGTCCATGTGGCATGCTCAAAGTCATTCCTATATGTTCCACCAAAATACATCCCCTGGATAACTCACAATCCAGTCAGGTTGACACAATTAAGTTTATCCATCACAAATTGATTGCATCTCCTGCAACCCCAAATTCACTCACTATATCTTATTATGTCAGATCTGATAGATGTAAAGCAGTAATTAGTTTCACAGGGCCAATGCAGTAAGTCAAAATTCACTATGATTAGAGTCCTTAAAAGAGGGAATTAAGGCATGGACAGGAACAGAGGAAACATATGAAGGCATACCAAGAGGATACAGATCTACAAGAAAGGAGAGAGGCCAGAAGAAGCCAACTCTGCCAACACATTGATTCCAGAGTTCTGACTGCATTTTCTGTGAGAAAATAAACCTGTCTATTAAAGCAACCTTCATAGTAATAACCTAAGCAAACTAAAATACTGTGTAATGCTTAATTCCAAGTGCAAACTGTACATCTGCCTCTAGTTATATATTGGCTAGAAATTATAACTACTATAAAATTAGTTCCTTCTGAATCAAAATAAATGTATTCATCATGGTTGAGTGGAGGAAAAGTTGTAAAGAAGTGTCAGTGAGTGAAAAATTTTTTTCTAAGAACAGAAAACTTAGAGATAGAAGAAAAAGATACATCAATTTCTGCAGGATATTCAAGGTCATATAGTAAGTTTTATGCTAGATTTGCCCAGGGAAAATTCTTAAACTTGGAATTTTCTGGAGCTGACAAGTTAAAGCATGGAGCAAGAAAAACATTCATAACTTTTGCCTCCTCCATCTTCATTAGTGATTCACACTATGAGTCACACCCAAAGGGTTTTAGGACAGAGAGTCCCCGGAACAACTAACAAGTATGTGTAATAGAAAGAAGAAAAAAAGACTTCTGCAAAGATAAACATGGGCAAAGTCAGGCAACAATAAAAAATAGAAAATGATAAAGAGTGAAAACACTAAGTTCATTCCAGAACTTAGTATGTTTTGGTCTATGAAGAAAACTCTTAGGCAAGGTGAATTTATGGTGGATTTGTTGCAAACACTGCGTCGTTCTCCACTTTTGAATTCTTTTTTTGTTTTGTAACATTCAAAAAATTATGTCACTCTTTTGAATTTCAATATTTATATATTTTCATAGTTTAAATTTTGTTTACTCATACATGTTTGCAGTACAATGACATTCATCCTAAGAGATCTGCACATAGACATAACTCTGCTTCATGCTTTTGTGTCATTATTCATGTCCCATCCTCACCTCCTAGCCTTTTCTCTTTTTCCTTTACATCCCTCTTGCTTTCCTTCACTCTCCCTTATCTCATTTCCCTTCCCAGTTGAACATGTTCTTTCTGCTTCTTAGTATCTGTCCTCTATCTTGCACCTTATTTACACACAAGAGAAATTGTGTGATATTTAAACATTCATGCTTGATTTATTTCATTTAAGATTATGGTCTCAAGATACATTTATTTACCTAAAAATATCTGAAATGTATCCTCATTTATGACAGGATAGTACTCCATTGTACATAAATATCACATTTTCTTTATCTATCTTCTGTGAATGGGTATATGGGACATTTCCAAGATTCAGCTATATAAATTGTGTTGCTATAATCATGACGATCACTGTGGTATATTGAATTTAATTCTTTTGAGAAGAAGAGGAATAAATGGATAATATAAAACCACTACTCTTAATTTTTTGAGGAATCTCCATACTTACTTCCAGTTTTGGTGTACTACTAATATTTATATTTATAGAGACAACACAGCTTTATTATATCCATCATAGGCATTATTATAACTAAAATATTTTGAGCTCTGCTTAACTTATTATGTGTACAAGGTTTTATTAAGAGTTCTATGTACAACATACAATTGAACTCTTACAGAAAAACCATTAAATGTGTTTTATAGGTGAGGAAATTGAAGTCCAGAAAGGTTATATCAGGCTTAAAGACACAGATACGGAAATGTGCAAAACTAACATAGGAACCCACATGTATGGGAATTTAAAATCTGTTTATCTAAAATCTGTGTTAAAGTATTAAGTAAAGGTTACACTACTAGATTATTATATGGTTTCTTCATTGATGGTACATTGAATCTCCACACTCTGGATAATGATAGCTCTGGAATTACAACGTAAACAAAGGTACAAACCTATAAACTGAAGAAACATGTAAGTTTGTTTTATCTCCCTAAGTACTTTAGATACTGCTATTAAGGAATATGTTATGCTTTCATTGTTTCTGAAAATTGGAGTAGTAATTTTAAAAAGCAAATAGAACCATGTTTTTATTGTGCATTACTTATTTATTCTTGCTTTTACTGAGAATATGCCCTAAGGTATACTACATGAGTTGATTCCAGGCTAAGAACTATATTAAGTGATACTGGGTTTTCATGTAAGGTTGCAGAATTCCATTATAATATTTCTTTTACTTTTTAAAAATGTCTTATTTGTCTAGTTTCTTTGTGAACCAACAGCAAGTATAAATATTAAAACTTCTCCATATGAAACACAGAAAGAAAGCAGAGGTATGGTGGTACACGCCTATAATCTCAGCACTGGGAAGGCTGGAGGAGGATTGTTGCAATTTGAAACCAACCTGGGCTACAAAATGAGCTCAAGGTTAGCCTGAACTGCATAGTGAGACCCTGTCTCAAAATCTCAAAAAGTCAACAAATAAAAAATAAAATACTGATGTTTATCTGAAGAGAAAGAGAAGAAAAATATCCCACCATTAAAAATAAAATCATACATTTCTAATGATATTACAACTAATGAATTAAAGAAAGGCAATTGAGATTTAAAACTGCAAGCCTGCCATTAACTCACCCCAAAAGAAATTCCAGTGATCTCATAACATTAAGCAATGAAATGTAATACAATTGATGTACTCTCAAAATATAGTAAGTTAAGAGATGATCTCGTCTAAAGTTATATAAGTAGCTTTTTTATTGTTTTACTTTTTTCTTTAACACATTATATAAAAAGCAGAACTTTGATTATTGGGAGCTGATGAAGCTGGAAATTGGTAAAGCAGCACTAGGCCTCAGTGCCTGAAGCAGTCAAGGTGCCTCAGTCATGAGAAAAGTATCCTGCCTGGTTCATATCAGCTAGTAGTCACAAGGCAACCTTGTGTCATGTGATACTAACTTTGCAAAGGTATAAATAAACACCCCTACTGTTGTTCTGGTGGTCATTTACAAGCATGCAGTGGACCACCACCAACCCAGTTCTTGTCCTATTGTCTTTCCCTCATTCCTGCTGCTATTTTACCCTGGGGTACACTGAGAGACCAACAGATCTCTATATTTGGTGCCAAGTAGCACACCTGGTATGAGATAAAGGCAACAGAGATACTTCCAGAGAGCATGCAAAAGCAGAGGGAAGTGAATTGATGTGCATTGGTACAGGCATATCAGGTGTAAAGTGTGGAGACAGTCTCATTAAGGCCAGAAATGGTTCACTTGTGCAAGCATTGGGTTCATTAGGGCCAGAGAGAAAAATGAGCTTAAAAAAGAAAAATGAATTTGAGAAAAGCCAAAAAGGAAAAAGTTATATAAAATTATTGAATTAAAAATGGAATATACATGCTGGTCCTATCGTGGGGCACACTGAGAGAGCAATTGAGAGTGGGTGTGGTGGCATGCCCCTGTAATCCCAGCTCTTGGGAGGCTGTAAACAGGTGGATCACTATGGATGCAGTCTAGTAGTGAGACCCTGAACACCCTGAAGGCCTTTCCCTAAAAATAAAAAAAATAATAAAAAATGGAACATACAAAGTTTTAGGAGCCACAGATGTTCATGTATAGATGTCTATAGATGAATGTAAAAATGTTTGTCCTCTTGGTTCTTGTATTTACATTATTTTCTAAGACCACCACAAAAGACTTACTGTGGAGTACTGTTTTAAAATCACTTCCTGGATGGGACAAGGAGAGTAGAGCAAAGATACAACAGATAGAGTTTGAACCCTCTAGCTTTGCTCAAATAGATGAAAAAAGGAAAACAATGATTTTAAATTGTGAGCAGTTGCTTCCAAGTGGCAGGGTGGTGCCACTGGGGGCAGGAGCACAAACTGAGTTCAGGAATGGCCTCATGCTCTGCTCCTAGGAAGACCCAGTTGGGGTTTTCTAGCCACTTGCACATCCATAGATCCTATGCAGTCATGGAGGTTTGTGCATGCCAACTACAGTCCTCTGTATCAAATGCTAAGTAGGAAGGTTTTAACTACAGCATTCCATGACTTGGCGTTGGCTATGCATGTTGCAAATTCATTAAATCTGTCCACATGAATGTAGTGCCAGCCTCAACAACAAAATAAAAATATCTAGTAGTCAGAACCAGAGAAACAGCAGGCACACAGTGGCTGTGTACAGCTGCCCTCCTCCTGTTTCCTGGGGAGTGGCATGTGGGCAAGAGAGGGAGCCTATTCCCTAGTACTAAGACCGTCAATGGGCTGCTAGCCCCTCACCCAGACATCAAGAAATGGAGTAAAAGAGTCAACCAGAGGCAGTGCTCCTGTACAATGATGTCCTCAGGTTTTTCTTGGTATCATCAATACCGATTATACAGGGGAAATTAGGATTTAAGTTTAATCTTCTCACTCAAAACATGGTTTATATTACTCCAGATTCTCATATCATTCAAATGGTCATTTTTTGTCAAAAAATTTTAAATTATTAAATAAATGAAATATTAGATTAAAAATTAATTAGTTAAAGGAAAATCATTTTAAAGGGCCTTTCACATGTACATGTGGAAGGCCTCTGGTAGGGCAGCTACAAAGATGCTGTATTGCTGACCTGGAGGGATACAAAGGGTCATTCCATCAGGAATAGAGCCTCATAGAAAAGCTGAAAATAGAGTGGTTTTCTCTCTCTCCATTACAATTGACATTAAAAGAGAAGCTTTTACAATTTCCCTTCAAGGGAATTAATTTGTTTTATTTTTGTTTTTTGTTTTCTTGAGACAAGGTCATACTATGTCATTTAGACTGGTCTTGCACTCACTTTGTAGCCCAGGCTGTCCTCCAACTCAAAATGATCCTCCTGCCTCAGCTTCCCAAATCCTGGGATTACAGGTGTGCACCACCATTGCCTGCCAAGGTGATTAATTTAAAAGGCCATTTCCATCCTAAAGAAAACATTTTTTGTCTTGAGTTAAAAAATCATATTTCGTAAGATTTACAATAATGAGGATATTTTAAAAGATTACTTAAAGTTCTTTTGATTCCTAATAAGTTTGATTGCCTATTTTAGAGTCCTAAATTTATTTGGCATAGAGAAAGCTTTGATATTTTACAAACAGATATAAAGGGTAGGAGTAT
Organism: Octodon degus; assembly: GCF_000260255.1. Classification (NCBI taxonomy): domain Eukaryota; kingdom Metazoa; phylum Chordata; class Mammalia; order Rodentia; family Octodontidae; genus Octodon; species Octodon degus. The sequence continues at coordinate 1,363,495 of NW_004524853.1, forward strand.
AATCTAAAAGCAGTGAACTTAAAACAGTCACTTGGTATTAATATCCCATTTAAATAATGGCAGGCCTAGTGGTGGTCTCCAAAGGGGTACAAACAAGGATAATTTATTCATATTTGGGTCGGTTTATCCAAAAAGATATATTGTGCTCCAAGCTGTTCAGATCAACCCCAAATGACTTTTTGCCTTTATTGAGTAATATTAATCAGCCCCATCCAGATTTTGGGTTACCTTTTCTGGTTCTCTTAGTTGTCATCCATCTAGTAAGTTAATTTGCTTGTTTTTATAAGATGGGTCATATAAAGTATGCTATGCGATGGGTTCCTCTTTCAAAACATAAGATACAGGTTTCTCACTGTACAGTCAAAATCCAATTATCAAAACAAAAGGAATAACTGATCCCTCCAACTTCACTTGTCAATAAATACTATTAAATTTTAAATTTTTATATAAAAAAGCTAATCTGCATTAGAGGGTAGAGTGTGCTATTAGGCTATATCATGAAGCCAGATCTAGAGAAGAAGCAGACAAGGAAGCTATATTCAACCTGGGGCCTACTGAAGGAGCTGACAAAATGGAAATCTAAAGTCAAATCAGTGATTGAGTACAGAGATAACTGAGCTGAAAATATTTTTAAGACAAAACAAAATGTGAAAATACAAAATATGCATTTTAATTATTGATAAAAGGTTCCATTCCTTCCAAATTTTTTTCTGATAAGAGATCTCTGTTAATTGGCAAATAATAAAATATGACTAGACTATTTATAATTAGAAATTTTTCTCTTTTTTAATGTACTTAGTTGTTACAGGGTTTCACTACACAGCTCAGAGTAGTAGTGATCCTCCTGTTTTCAGCCTCCTTAGCACTGGGAGTACAGGCGTGCACCACAATGCCTGGACTCTGTGGCTGGTTCAGTGTGCCCTGGGGGCAGGGCTTGCCAGGGATTGATCCATGGTCCCTGTGCTTATCTAAGCTTGCTTAAGCAGGTGCTTTAGTCCACTGAACTATCTTGTTCATCTTTATAATTAGAAATTTCTAAAAATTGTAATAGAGTTGCTATAGGTCATTTTGGTGGAGACTGTGTATCTAAGTGCACTCTGATTTTATAAAAATGTTTGTGTGTGTGTGTGTGTGTGTGTGTGTGTGTGTGTGTTCTGTGTATTTGTTCATGTGTTTGTATGCCATACCATGAATATCTATTCCTCTTTTTATTTGAGCTTTGGGACATAGACTTAAGACTCTTAAGATAACTTTCTTCTGAGTTACCAGTGGGCCTAAGTAATACCAAAAATGGTTTATTCACAGGTCATCTAAAAATTTAAGATATTTAACAAAAAGTTGTTAAGAATGGGAAGATATTATTGGACAGGACTCCTTTTGGTGAATAGAACAGTGCCAATCTTTGTTCATTAATAAGGAACCACCAATAACCTCCATAGTCTCTTGGAAGATACCCAAATTTAGTCATTGGTTAAAAGATAAAATTTTTCAAAAAATTAAAATAAGGTTTTCTCATAACAGATACCTCTTGGTACAAAACTAAATTAATAAACAAAGGTTTTCACATGTGTATGGTAATTCATTATTGTTAAGCACATAGTTTATTAAATGTATTCATGATTCCAGATGTGCAGATCTTCCAAAATGTAAAACAAAGATTGCTGACTGTGATAAGAAGCCACAAGCATTCGTTAGTGACCTTAATGATTTAAGAAAGCATTGGGGGAAATATTAGTCATAAGTAATCTAGACACTTTATGACTTAGTGGGTCTAGTAGTTCTCTCTTGCCTGCAGTATGACTTTCTACGGTTTACATTTACCTGTGTTCAGATATGATGCTAAAATATTTTTAATTCCACTTGGGAAATGAATCATCTCTTGCCCAATATGTATACATTACCTGTCCATTATTCAGATAACATCCAGGCCCATACTAACAAGTACAGTAGTATTGCTAGACTTGTGTCCCCCTGACTTGAAAGTGACCTCAAAGGACAAGAGTGATGACACTGTAGTTATTTTTCTTTATATTGTTACATTCTTTTTTATTTTTTAGTATTATAGATAGAATTCATGTCAGACATCTGTTTTATCACTGAGATATATTCCTATTCCTTTTTAAATTCTAAGACAAAATTTTGCTAAGTTCCCTAGACTGGCCTCAAATTTGTGATCATCCTGCACCATTCTATTTTATTATTATTATTATTTATCTCTTGCTGTGCCTAATGTTTAAATTACATTTTGCCATATGTGCAATGTATATGGAGAAATATAATTTTATGTGTATGCATATTCAGTTCAGTCTTGTTTCAGGCATGTACTGGAGGTATGAAACATATCTCCTGCTCATGAATGGAGACTGTTACATTCCTCTAATATTTTCTTTCTAATTTAAGAAAATATATTGAAATGAAAGTGTGTAAAAATGACAATTTAACATTGATATGTTGATTTATTGATTGTGATACAAGTATTACGCCCAGAGCCTTTGCACTGAGTTATGTTGCTCATTATTCATTTATTCATTTGAGTTTATTTATTTACTTATTTGTTCATCTACCAAGTCATTTTATTCATTGATTAGAGTCAGTGTGGTTCACCTGGCATGAAACTCACTGTGTAACTCAGAGCAAACTTACACTCCCAATTCTTTTGACTCAGTCCCCTGAGTATTGCATTCATGCCTACCTGAAGATGGTATTTTAAAATAAAGACAGTCGTGAAACCCTTTCAGTTTACTTAAATGATCAAATAAAGTAAAATCCAGTACTTTATTACTAGGAATAATTTGCCTACAACTGTTTGTTGCAGATCATGCCTCAGCAGGATTCTCAGACCCAGTGAGAATCAGTGGATGAGAAGTATTTGCACATGAAACTATCACTTTGTTCTCTGAAAGATGTCAGTATAGGAAACAATGCAGGAACCAAGGTTGAGGGATCATTATTACAGAGTGCACAAGGGAGGATTGAGTTAGGAAGTAATTATTCAGACTAAAATCTAAAATATATTTGCGAATCAGAAATGTGGACACCAAATGGGATGGGCTATCAAGAATTTTCCAGGAAGAAGGAGTTCAGAAAATGACCAGTATGGAGTGTCATATCACACTGGAGAGTCTCTAAAATCTCAAAATGTCAGATATCCCTTAAAGGATCAGTAGGAAAATGCCATGGGAAATAAAATTGAGCCGGTTCATTACTATCTATAGAAAAATTCTCCACAGATTCCTTGTATTTTTGTGAAGTTTGAAAAACTGCTTGATCGGTTTTATTGCAGACTATGATTTCAAGAAAGATATTGCATATTTTAAGAAGAGATAATATTTGATTAGGGTCCAGTGTAATAAATATCATCTCTTCCTCCTCTGCAAGTCTAGAAGAATTTCTTGCAGTCGTTTTAAAAGATCAAAATTCTGTAGTCTTAAAGCTTCTATAAGCTCAATCTAAAAGTGACGAACACCAGGATCATCTCAGTATTGGTTCAAAGGATCCTCCATAGCAAGGTGAAATGAGAAACTTACACTTTTTTGCTGTGACATATCTAATAAAATATCATGTCTCTGATTGTTAGGATTTTTACATAGATGTCCTTTTGAAGTTTCATGTACTCTGACTAATTAGCTTTCTTGTTTGGGGGAAAAAATATCCAACGCACACACAAGTTAAAGGATGAAAGGTTTATTTTATCTCATGGTTTTTAGAGGTTTCAGTCTGTAGTTGACTGGCTCAAGCACAGAGCAGCATGGCAGATGGGCAAGACAGAAGGGATACAGTCCATGGCAGGCAAGAGACATTGAGCCTTCCTTCTTTCACTTTATTCTATGAAGGCTACAAGCCAATTGGTTGGTGACATCATCACACAAGATAGATCCTTCCACTTTGGTAAACTCTTGATTCACACTCAGACGTAAGCTAAACCAATCAGTAAACTAATGTAGTATCAAACACCTATGATCTAGTTACCTCCCAAAAGCCCTACCTATGAGTGTATGAGGATTTGGGAGGGGCACTTAGTGTAGTTTATTTCTAACTGGTGGTCAGTTTATTATACCCAGATGAGTTAAACTAGAATGGTGTTGGGTGTGAGAGGCCAACCTGAGGGCTGTTGCTGTTGGAAACTTCTAGTTCTCTTGAGCTGTTCTTCTGGAGGACCTTGTTGTGCTTGCTTTCCCAATGAACCTTTGAGGAGCTTTGGTCCTCATCTTGAACACCTCCTCTTGACTCTGGAAGGCAAGAGCCAGCCCCATGGAGAAGCTTGTCACATTGACTTTCCTGATGGTAACTCAGCTTTCCTCATCACTGAAGGAGCTTAGGACCTCACTGCTGCTGAGGATGATTGTGGTACCTTTGGGGGAGCGCTGGTGCTTACCTTGAAGCATTTCCTACTAGCTCCAGTCCAGATCCCTCAGCCTGCTAGCACAGATTGTTCATCCTCCTGGCATAGACTTTCTAGTTTCTACCACTGACTTTTGGGCCTTTGTGACACAGATCCATGAAGTAGGATCTAGGTCCTCAACTGGATTGTTTAATATTTAGTGTGAAGAAAGATTTCATGCACTTTTTGTGTATGATTCTTGGGTGAATCCTTATAAGCTAATATAAAATATGTCCTGTATTATAGTGTTCCCCTTGTAAGAATCACAAATCATGACACCTAGTTATATGCTACAATTCACCCAAAAGTGGAACTTTGGAAATGTAATTGGATTGCAGATGCAGTATTACAGCTGACTTATTCTTAGGAGTCATGGTCTCTTCTCTCATGATCTCTGAGTTTTGGCTGAAATGAAATGTGTGATTCACTTTCACCATTCCCCTTTGTCATATTGTTTCTTCTTTAGAGCCAGCTGACCATGGACTGAAATATAGGCCAAAATAAACATCCTCTCCCTCATGTTGTAGATGTCAAATATTTTGTCTCAATGACAGGGAAAATGATTAAGACAGATTTTTATACTTGAGAAGTGGGGTCATTGCTGTGATGTTATGGGGCCCTATGGTTCAGAAGCCTATGGAAATTGTTTACAGGAAGTTTCAAAAGGTTTGGAGATGTTGACTGGAGAAGAGGCTATAGAATGATATAAGTCACAATTTTGAGAGACACTCATTTTACCTCAGACAACTAGAATTCTAGTAAAAAATGCAGACAATGAAAACTGGGGCTCTGTTCATACTTGGGATCAAAATCAGGTGTATAACACTCTGTCTGAAAACTTGAGTGCATTTTGCTCATATCTTGAGACTTTGCAAGAGCCTGACATTAAGGGTAATGGACTAAGTAATCTGGAAGAGAAAATTTCAAGCTATCTCAGAATTCAGACTGCAGCTTGGGTACCTTTGGAAATAAATAGTCATGTGTGGAGACATCGAAGCATTTTGGAGTTCATATCTCACATTTTGTTCTGGGTGCTGGATATAGAGCTAAACAGTATATCATTTCCCCTGCTGCTTTTCAAAGTTGCTTTAGTCATATTCTTTCCTATTCCCCTATCTCTCTTTCTTTTTGAATGGGAATATTTATCCCATACCACTGAATGTTCGACGTGTTTAATTTTCTTTTAGATTTCTCCAGGGGATTGCAACTAAGAGTTTATTTTGAGTCTCAAAGGAGACTTTGAACTTGAAATTATTCATAATGTTGAAACTCTAAAAACTTCATTACCTCTTAGAAATGGACTAAATGCATTTTACATAGAGATGTGCATGTGTTTGGGTGACCAAGGGCAGAATGTTGTAGTTCATATCAAGACATCCTCTGAATTCTCACACATAGGCAAAGTTTCTGAAGATGATTATCAAATCAGCATAGTAATTTGCTCTTAGAACGAAAGGTTCAGTGAGAGCAGACAGTTGGCTTGACCTGGAAGGCATGTTTCCCTTATTGTTTCCACCCATTATCTGACTCCTGGTTGCTGTGAAGTAGGCAGCTCTTTCTTGCTACCTTTTTTGCTGTGCTTCTACTTTGGACTCAAGTGATTATGAACTGAAATATGAGCCAAAATAAACCTCTCCACTCTTAAACTGAAAGTGTTGGATCTTTTGTCACAGTTATGAAGGAAATGACTAAGACACTCACTCAGAAGTTCCAGGTCTTCTGCAATATCCATGAAACTATGTCAAGTAAATTTTAGCTTGTAAGTATAATAAAATCTCAGTCTCTTCAAAATGCTTGACAGTTATATGACCTTGAATGTATTTATCTTTTCAATAAATATTTTAAATGGCTTCTATGATCAACTGTATTAAGCTTGAGAAATAAAATATTCAAAAGGCAACAAGAGACATGTTCTCCTTTTCATAGCAGTTATTATGGAGGTATCAGATGAAATACAGTATGGTCCATATTGGTTAACTCTTTAAAGCAGAGACACATGGTTTTGTTTTAAGTCATTTGGCTGCTATAACAAAATTAGTACTAATTGAATGGTCTATAAACAACTGAATATTTCTAACTGCTCTGAAGCCTGAGTGTCCATAGGTAAAGTGACCAGGAGATTTGGTATCTAATGAGAAGTCTCTGGCTCATAAATTGCCAAGTTCTCAATACAGAGTCACGTGGTCAACAGAGAACCTTCTTTTATAAGGAAATGAATTCCTTTTATAATGGGTGTGCATCAACTGCTTAACCATTTTCCAAAGACCTTACTTCCAGATACGATCCCAGAAGTTGTTAGGCTTCAATATGTGATCTTGACTGACAAATACAGCATTTGCCTATTTAAAAAAAAAAAAAAAAACTGTCAGGATAGTAAAAGACACATTGACATTATTCTATCTCAAAATACTCATCACTTTGAATACATTTATTGTGTTAGTATTGCAACTTTTTGTAACTGTTCTGGGAGTTTTTTGTGAATATTTTTAGTTGTGCTCTAATGATTAACAAGATATTCTGGATCAATTCAAAACTTAACTTTCATGGTATCTTATTTTGAGGAAGAGGTAAATGTTCTATGATGCCTTATCCAGTAAATAAGGTAGATAAGAAAACTCTATAATGTTTTTATAAGCTTGCTTTCAGTTAGATAACATTTGACAGAAGCATTCACTGAATATTTTATCATTTACTAAATATACACCCTAAACATTCCTACATAACAGAACTTCTTAAGAAAGTTACAAGAACAATACATTAAGTGTGCTTAAATTGAGGGAGAGTGTTTTGAGGAGAACTGATAGCAATTCAAACATTTTTTTGTTTTTTATCAATTTAGGAAGGTCACAAACATCCAATATATGGGAACTGTCAAGGTCGTGGTAGAAAATCTTGTAATTTGAACCTTATCTTTAAAGAAGTTCTGAAAAAAAGTTGGCAAGGTATTTACTAATTTCTTATAAGACTAAATGATTGTCATAGAGTTCAAAAATTACATTTATTTATTCAAATAAGTAAAGAACTTATATCTCTATAAAAACTTTCAATTTAAAAGTTTCAAACAATTATGTCTATAATTACTAGTGATTTGGAGCAACCAAAGACATTTTTTCCACAAGGGAATAGTAAAACAAGATATGACACATTTCTATAGTGGATTATTAGGTAGTAAAAAAGGAATGAGTAATCCACTTAATGAAGAGTCATGAAAATACCTTAAATGTATACTATAGGTGAAAGCCTATTTCAAAAACTATATAATATATGACTCAGACCATTTGATATTCTGAAGAAAGGTAAATCTAAAGAGATGGTAAAAGCATTATTGGCTGCCAGTTCAGCAGGGAAGTGCAAGAAATTAACATGCACTGATTAGAATATACTATTTTCAATTAAAGTATTCTTTATGATCGCATAATAATGAACACATGTCATTATGCAACTTTCAAAAAACATAAATGTACAAAAAGTGAAAGCTAATGTAAATATATGAAGTATAAAATTTAGTCAATAGCATTATTAAGATTGATCTATCAATTATAAAAAATGTATCATATTAATGTAAGATTTAAATAATGGGAAAGTAGAAATAGGGCAGATATGTGACCAGAGCATATATTCTTCTCAATTTTTATGTGAACCTAAAATGTATCTTAAAAACTATGAGTTTTTAAAGTCTTTTTATTTATTTATTATTTGGTACAGGGTTTTACTCCGTAGCTCAGATTCGTAGTGATCCTTCTGTATCAGCCTTCCCAGCCCTGGGGTTACAGGTATGTTCCATCACACCTGGTTGTGGTGGCCTGCACTGCATGCCCCTTGTCCTGGGACTAGCATGGCACATGCTCCTGGGAATTGAACCCGGGTTCTTGTGCTTACCAAGCAGGCACTTAGACCACGGAGATATCTCCCCAGACCTGAAAAATTGTTTTTCAGCCACATGTGTTGAGCCATGCCTATAATTCAAACATTCTGGAATCCTGAGGCAAGAGCATTGCAAATTCAAATATAAAGTGGGTAGCTTAGTGACTTAGCAAGACATTGCATCAAAAATATAAAGCAAAGGAGTCCTGGGACTATAACTTGGTGCAAATACTATATTCAGTCCTCAGTTGCAAAATAATAAATAAGTTATTTTTAAAAGTTAAGAAAGTGCTTGCTTCAGCAGCACATATAATAAAAGTTAAGAAAAAAATTAATCTGTATAATTAGGACAGTAGAATTCTAATCAATAAAAGTGGCAGGTAGGCAGGTATAAAATGCCTGCATTAGTAAAATGTCAACTTGATCAGAGAGAGGAACCCAATGGGAAAGGATAAAAGATAGAAATGAAAGGCTGACAGGGAATGAGATCCAAAGAGCAAAACTACCTTGTAACCCAGGTAAGTACAATGATATGGTGACTAGAGAAAGGTTGATTTTTCTGAGGTAGTACTATGATCTGAAATTGAAATTTATTGATGATCTCCAATGTTGTCTGAATCCTTTTTCCCATTATTAGGAAAAATATTCTATACTCATAATTTAAAGGACAAAGTGGTTTTTTTTTTTACTTACAGCTTCAGATTATTCAGTCTAAGGATGGCTGGCTACATAGAGGAAGTGGGTGGCAGAGAAAAACTGCCTACGTCACAGTGGCTGGAAAGCAGAGCATGGAAATCATACCAGATAGGACAGGAAGAGAAGCTTGAAATCTATCCTAAATTCACATTTCCATTGCCCACTGGGATGCACCAAATGTGTGCTCCACCAACCCTCTGGGGGACTCCCAAGCCAAGCAAATGGGCAGTTAAGCTTAATGGTCACCTTTTACCTAATTTCAACTAGACACCAAAACAAATTAAGTGGTACTCAATCCTCAAATAAATGCAAAGTGATATGTTTTTGTAATGCAATAAAACTATATTTTATACAAATGAAAATGTCCTAAGCCCTTCTTCAAAATCTCAGCTATTGTGGTATTTTCAAAAACCCAAATTCAAGTCTCATCTGAGATTCAAGCCAGACTTTTTGTGTGTAGACTTCTTTTTTTTTTTTTTTTTTTTTTTTTTTTTTTTTTTTTTTGGTGGAACCGGGGATTGAATTCAGGCCGTTGTGCTTGCCAGGGAAGCGCTTATTCCACTGAGCCATCTCCCCAGCCCTGTGTGTAGACTTCTGTAAAAAATAAAATAGTTTCTTAATCCCAAGGCACAATGACATAGTGTAAAAATCCTCATTCTAGACAGCTGGAGAAGAGTCACAAAAAAGTAATATTAGTACTGAACAAACAGAAAAAATAATAAAGCTTCAGTTTCTATACTATAAAATGGTAAGATGTGAGTTGCAGTGGCTTGGGCAGGCCTGTTCACTCCTAAGGCCTTGCTGACTCCACTTGGTGCCTGGGAGCTTCCCTTTAAGCAGATGTCCCAGATTCCTGGCACCTTCCAATTCCTCTGGTCTCCATTGCTAAAGTGAGATGACTGAGTTGGTTTGACACTACCAGTGCACCCTCAGAAGGGATTATCTCTGCTATGATCAGTTATCTACAATAATAACAAGGAGTACACAGTACATGGGTAGCTTGCTGAGGAAATGTCACAGTGGAAGATTGAGAAAGTTATCTTCTGGTTGCTTTCATTTTTTTTCAATAAATCAGGAAACAAATTTATAATTTCAGTATAAGGGTGAAATAATGAGTAATTGAAATTTGATGGTAAGAAAGTATGAAATGCTTATTCAGGAGGTGGGGACATAAAAATAAGTGTAAATAATGTCAGGAAAGAGTACAATATCACATATTAGTAGTCACAAACAGGAATGAGACAAATCAGCATGGATTATATTTTCTTCAAGAATATTCAATTGGTTAGCTGTAGAAACAAAAGATGCCATTTGGATTTCTTCATCTGAGAAGTGTATACTCATCTCAGATGCCCATCTTTTGATTCAGTCTTTGAATTTTGGGGTCATAGCTTTAAAAACTCTTTATATGTTCTAGATAGAAGTCTTTTGTCTGAGGGACAGTCACCTAATTATTTTTCTCAATTGGTGAGTTTTCTTTTTACTCTGTTGTTGATTTCTTTTGAAATCTAAAAACTTTTTACTAAGATCAGATCACAGTTATTGATTCTTTGAACTTATTTCCTATGAAGGTTGTTTTGTTTTGTGTTTTGCTATTGTTCATGAACTCTCTGCCTACCCTATGGCTTCAATATTTCTGCCTACTTTCTCCTCTAGTAAATTTAATGTTTCTATTTTAATACTTAAATCTTTCATCTATTTTGATTTCATTTTTGTGCACAGTGACAGACATTGTTCTAATTTTAGCATTTGACATTTGGAAAGCCAATTTTTGAGCACCTTTTATTAAAGAGGCTATCATTCTTCCAGTGAATATTTTTGACACTTTAAAGAGGTGGCTGAATGTGTTTAGAGTTTAATCTGCATCTTCTAATCTGTTCCATTTATCCTCTTTTTTTGTCTGTACCATGCTGACTTTATCACAATATCTTTGTAATATAATTTCAAGTCAGGGATTGTGTTGCTTTCTGACTTTTCTTTGCTTCATACAATTTCTTTTGCCTTTCTAAGCATATTCTGGTTCCAGATGAATTTTAGGAATGTTTTCTCTAGATCTGTGAGGCCTACTAATGATATTTCAATTGGGATTGTACTGAACCTGTGTGTTTAACATCATCCACCATTTGAGAACTGAAATTAAGACAACACTGAGAATCCATCTCACTCCAGAAAGAATAACTATCACAAAGAAGTGAACAAATAACAAATGCCAGAGAGGCTCTGGGGGAAAAGGTGGTAGGATTTTAGGCTGGTACAACCACTATAGAAATCAGTGTGGAAATTCTTTTTAAAAATAAGATTAAAGCTCCCATTCATCACAGATGTTACCCTGCTGGTTAATTTTCCAGAAAAACTGAAAACATCATAACATCATGATATATGTACACCAATATTTGTAGCACCACAATTTATCACAGCTAAATCCTGTGAACAACATAAATGCCCATCAAATGAGGAATGGATAATAAAGATGTGATATTTTGCACAGTGGAACCTTACTCAGCTATAAAAAAAGATAAACTCTTGGGTTTTATAGGTAAACAGATGCAACTAGAGAGACCATACTGGTAAGAGCAATAAATCAGACCTACATGTTCAAACATCATGTTATCTCCCTAGTGTAAGAACCTGGAATAGTAAATAAAATCCAAAAGGTACAATAGCTACTGTGAAAGGGAAAGAAACTATTCAAAATAATGAAGAAGTAGGATGAGGGAAATGAGAAAAGAAAGAGAGAAGGAAGCGGGGCCGGGTGGCACAGCTGGCTCCAGTGCTCCGGGTGAGGACGAGATCTCCGCACCAAGAAAGAAGCAATGGTAGAGTGCAAAACTGAGAGATCAAAGAACCTAAGAAATGAGGACAATCGTGACAAGTTCTTGGGAAGAGTTGTCTTCAAAAATCACAGCGCCGGCATAGCCTTGAGTAGGATATCTCCGCCGAATAAATGTTGTGTTGTTTGTCTCCATTGTGTGCCCGCTGGATCTGCCAATCTAGAATTCTCAGACCACCTAGGGAAGGTGGCTCTGCCCAGCCCAGGGCACAGCGTAACCTGCTTCCAGAACACAGTGTTCTGTGTCCTCTGACATAACTGCTCTGCTGCTCTGCTGCCCTTTGAACCAGTGTCCCGTTGCCACCCAGGGACCAGTGAATGCCTGATTCTGAGTGTGTGGGGTGGGGGGTTGCGATCTTTTTTAACGTGCTTCTTCTTGATCAAGAGCACAAACTTTTTGTTATGAAACATGTTTTTAAAAAAGCTGATAGGATTATTTTCATGTTGGAACCAAGTCTCTTAGAATGTATTTCAGACCATAGAAGAAAGCGTTTTAAGTTAGAATGAATATGCACCTCAATTCTTATGAAATTAAATTCATGAGTCTTAAATTGTATAATAGTTTACACAATATCTTGCTACTGCTTTTATTTAGCAGACTGTGGACTCTAATAAAAAGATTCAAATAGTGAAAAAATAAAGAAATTAGGAAGGGAAAAGATATTTATATACATGGGATAGCTTGGATAACATTTCTTCTGGTCTATTGAAAGGGACAGTTAATAGATAAATTACTTTTTAAAAAAAGTTTTGATAAACTTTGCATGCTTATATCTGATGATCTTAACAACTAATTTGAAGACAACAATATGCAATAAAACAACCATTGCTGAATTCCTCTTTTTGTTAGTGAAATTCTCCATTATTACCAATGTTTTCTTTTTATTCACTTTAAAAAATAAATAAAAAGAATGTAAATCCCAGCCATCTCCCCGACCCTAAACTTTAAAAACAAAGAAGTGAAGGATGCAAAATGTTTATTTAGACTTACTTTTTTTTTCACAGAACCTGGAGACTGGAGGGAAATATGGAAGAGAGTGATTATGTGAATAAACCACACTCTAAAAAGTAAACAAAAATTCAAGTACATTTCTGTGGTGAAGGGGACAGAACAGTGATACAACAATAGATAATTACAGTGATAATAGTAATAGATTACCATTAGTCATTGATGACATTATGACATTTTAAAGTCAGTGTTCAAAGAGAAAGAACAAGAAGTGCTGGTATGAGGTGTACTATAATATTTTAAGTTGAAATTTGGAAAATATTTGCAATCTACGAATTTGACAAATTCTAAAATAAGTCATGAATTAGGCAGCTGAAGTGGAGTAGGGGGCCAGCCATCAAGTTAGGTGGTTAAGGAAATGCTGCCAAACTTCTAATGTGGCTCACAAGGAGCTCAGAAGTCACCACTGTGCCTTCACCACAAGGAAAAAGCTGAACAAATGGAAATCAACAATTCTTTGATCTGTGAAAGAACTGATGTCAGAAGTAAAACCATTGCTCTTCAAATTGGAGGACGATAGAGAAAATCATAGTTTTTTGGGTTGTAGACCCATTAATAAAAACCTCTGGGGGAGCCAATATTCCATCAGGAATCTTGAACTATAATTGACAAACTGTTGCAGGCTACATGTGGACAAGCCTGAGAGTTAAAAATCTCTCATGGAGGAAAGCTTTACAGGGGTGAAGTGAGTTTTACCTCTAGTGGGGAGAAGAGAAAATTAGGTAGAGCTTAAAGGCAAACCTGGCCTTCAGCATACTTACCTTTAAGGGAATCTGTTTTGGCCGATTCAAACCTACTAGGTTTGATTGGAGTCTAAGTGGCCTACAAGGAAGGAAATGTTGTTCTTCATCTCCCTCTAAATGTCTTTTGCTGCCTATGGGAGGCAAGATGGACAAACACAAGAAAGGAGCAATCTAGAGACACTGGCTACTTAAGAGAGAACTATGAGATGTTTTCTGTCTCCATACCTTACCAACGTATTATTACTAGAAGAATATTTATTGAATTTTCTTTTGTTCACTAATAATGTCTGGCTTTCTGCCAAAAATTACAAGGCCTACTAAGAAGTACAGAATATAATTTGAGGAGAAAAAGCAAGCACCAGAACTAATCATTTATGGAAGTGGATATTAAAATTATTAAACCAAGAGCTTAAAACCATGATTCTTATGCCAAGGGCTCTAATGAATAAAGCAGACAGGATGCAAGAACAGATGGGAAAAGTAAACAAAGAGACAGAATCCTTAGAACCAAAAAGTGATGACAGGGATAAGATTGTGTTAACAGGAATGAAGAATGTTTTGATGGATTCATTATATGATTGAGGAAAAAACTGAAATACAGCAAGGTAAAAAGCGTAGAAATGGAATAGAACATCCAGGAACTGTGGCATGATTATAAAAGTTGTCATGTGTATAATGCAAATCTCTGAAAGAAAATAAAAAGATAAAAGAATGAATAAATATTTGAAACAATAATGACTGTCAACTTCCTAAAATATGCTAAACCAGGCTGGGGAGATGGCTCAGTGAAATAAGTGTTTCCCTGGCTAAACCAGGCTGGGGAGATGGCTCAGTGGAATAAGTGTTTCCCTGGCAAGCACAAGGGTCTGAGTTCAATCCCTGATTCTGAAAAAAAAAAAAAAAAGCTAAACCACAGACTCTGGAAACTTGCAGGATGCCAAACTGAAGATTTTAACCAAAACAAACAAACAAACAAAAAAAAACAGAAATTATACTTACGCATAAATATATTTAAACTGCAGAAAATCTGAAGTAAAGAAAGAAAAAAATCACTTGAATTATAAGAACAAAGATAAAAATTACATCTGAGTTCTTTATAGAAGCATTCAACTAGAAGGGAAGGAAGTGACATAATTTTTTTAAAAGCTCCACCAAGTTGGAATTCTATAATCTATGAAATTGTCCTTCAAAGGCAACTGAGAAATAAATGCTTGCATAAAATTTATGATAATTTTTGTCAATAAGTCAAACACTAAGCAACACAAAAACGGCAGAGAGGCACAGAAAAGAAAATTAAAAATGTTTACTTTTCTTATTCATTGATCTAACAGATAAGAGTTCACTGAAAAATAAGAGTTTTAAAATGTTTTCTTTAGGGAAAACTTTTTTTAAAAAAAGAAAACCTCTTTTTCAAGATAAGTTTGTTCAAAAAATACATTTGTAAAATATAGCTCATGTATAAATAAAAGTCAAGATGATAAAAGGAAACAGAAGGAGGAATTAGTGATATTTTATTATAAGGTATTTTAACTGTCTGGCAAATGAAATAGTGTTATATGAAGGTGTTGTTTTCAATCAATTTCAAAAGTTCATATCAAACTCTGGGGACAATATTTTGAAAAGTAAAAAAAATTATAATTTATGTACTAAGAACTGATGTGTTAGTATAGTAGAAGTGTCAGCTACATGAATATTGAAATTGTCAAGGGTAAAGATAGACATTTTGCTAGGAAAATAGCCTTGAGCCAAACTTTTAAATATTAAAAAGAGAGATAATTAATTTAAAATATGTGAAAGTTACCAAAAAGAGCGGTAGGCGGTGTATGTGGGTGACATAAGACCCATATCTAGGAGATTTAAGAAAGGAGAGAACATGATCTGGAAGAAGTTTTTTAATGAAGTGTGCAGCTTTACTTTCAGGCAACAAGGAACAATTTAGTACACAACTGAGTCTGTGTGGAGGAGGGTTCTGAATTTATTAATTGGGCAATAGAAACTTTTATATAGATTTTCTATTAAGATTGAAGATCTATCCTATGTGTCTTTATAACTTTTTTAGAGAGGAATTATTTCTTCTCTGAGTCAGAGGATCATAGGATCACTGACAGATGATACAGTGATTTTAGAACTGGTGGAGCCCTCTTGGCAGATTCCAAACACAGAATTAGAAAAGGACAGAGTGAACCAAGGAAAGGGGACACCTCCATTAGAGCAGGCAAGAAAGGAACGACAAAGGGATTTGGTCACAGATTATGAGAGAGGCATTAAAGTATAGCCAGGCTGATAATATCATTATTACTTTTTACCCTACTGAGTAGATTATCACCAAAACAAAGAAGAGAGGGAAGACAACTGTTGGGGAAAGCATGCTGCTCCAATTTGAAGCATATACTGCATTTAGGTTCTTGCGTAACTCTGAAGTGAAGATTAAGATGAGGGAGAAATCAAGGATAATCTCTGGATGTCTGTGTTCTATTATTCAGGGGGAAGTAAAATGTCATGAATTAAGAACAGAATTATATAAGAATGAGAAAATTTGGAGGGAAAGATGACTATTTTTTAAAAAGATGTAGTTCAGTTTACACTGGCTATCTTATGTGATGAAGTGACTGCCCCAAGCTACCCAGCTGTGTCTGTGAGTGTGTTCAGGTACGCATTTGTACTGCTGAGCCATCTTCCCAGCCCTGTTTGTGTAATCTACAGAGCTGGCATTTGAACCAGTGGGTTCCATATAGCAGACAGCCTCTTCGGTGTGACGAGGCATCATCTGATGGTACCCAATTCATGGAGCGTCTCAATAGAACAAAATCATGAGACAGGGAATGTTTTGCTCTGTAATTTCAGTTTGAGCTATGACATCAGGCTTGCACTCTTGGACTGCAATTTATGCTATAGAACACCCTGGATTTCAAGGATTTGGTGTGATAATGGAATCATACTGCTGCATCTCTTGTGTATGACAGATGATGGAATTCTCAGCCTCATAATGAAATGAGCCAATTGGCAGCTCAGACCTAATCAGAGGGTCAGTGAAACAAGCTGGATGTGCCTTGATTATGGGCTCTGTTCCCAGTTTCAATATTAAAATACTAGAAAACATAGAGTAATTTTCATATTTTTTTCTCTGTGACAATCTATTTTATCCAAAGTTAGTAGTTTAGAAATGTAACCATATACAGCATTTTAGCAGGATTGTACTATGACATTTTTCTTATGTCTTGTTTTCATTTATTACCCTTTTCAAAAACAAATATTTACTTGTGAGACAGTGTAGCAGTGATTTGTATGACATGACAAGCAGTATGTATTTAGAAGACCAGAATGACAGGCATTTCAAGCATGGCCCTAGAATTACACATTGCTATCTTCAGTGAAGTTGCTTAGTTCACAGGTATCAACATATATTTAGTCAGGGAGAGAATCCTACCAATTAACTACTAGCTTCAAAACTCTGCTAATGTGTCTCA
The DNA here is from genome assembly GCF_000260255.1 of Octodon degus. NCBI lineage: Eukaryota > Metazoa > Chordata > Mammalia > Rodentia > Octodontidae > Octodon > Octodon degus. Next base: position 1,380,485 of record NW_004524853.1, read on the forward strand.
GGATTATTGCCTTAACTATATTCTGCATATAAATGTATGGCTTTGACCCTATCATGTTTCTTAGCTTATCTCCTTGTCTTCTCTTCATTGTTTAATTCTTAAGTTCTCACTTTCCTTTTAATTGGGCTGTACCTTTTTATTTTTATTTCTTCTTTTGAGTTCTTACAGTAGGGAGACTATACAATATTTACACATGTGGGTCTGGTTTATTTCAATTATGAGTATATGTTCAAGTGGCATCCACTTAAATAAAAAGACTTTGAGTTTATCATTCTTTATAGCTGAGTAATACACCACTGTATAAAAATACCACATCTTTTTTCATCCATTCCTCATGTGATGGGTATCTTGGCTATTTCCAAGATTTGGCTATCACAAATTGTGTTGCTATAAACATAGGTGCGCATATATCAGTACGATATGATGTTTTCAGTTCCTCTGGGAAAATTCCCAGTAGGGTGATAGCTGGTTTGAATGTGATTTCCAGTCCTAGTTTTTTAAGGAGTCTCCACACTGATTTCCATAATGGGTGCACCAGTCTATGTTCCCACCAGCAGTGGCGAAAGGTTCCTTTCTCCCCACAGCCTCTCCAACCTTTGTTGTTGGTTGGTTTCTTTATAGTAGCCATTCTTTCTGTGGTATGTAATTGTTTATTTCTATTTTTTAGAATATATTTTTTCTTTTTTTCTTCACATTCTGTAGGGATTTAAAGTTTAATATAGCAATACTTGATGGAAAAAACCTATTCCATGTTATGTCTAAGATGTTTGATATTCAGACAGATAGTGAGGTTCAGCTTAACTGCCTATGCTATAGGGTAATAATATCATTAAGCTTTTCTTCTGGAGGGTTAACAACTTAAGTTCGCAGAGCAAAAATTAGAGAAAAATGAGGGCTGCAAGGATACCCAACACTTTGGGCCTAGCCTTTCAAGATCAGTGAGGACTCAGGACATAAGAGAACCTGTGCTGTAACATCATGTAACTCAGTTGTGTCCCAAATTTTCTGATCAAGATTATGGGTCCACAGAGGAAAGTGATTGATGATGTAGAGTGTACTTAAGAAGAGACACATGGAGAGAGAACATTTTCTCAGGCTTTCACAGAGAGCAAATTGGTCAGGCAATGGCTGTGACTCATCCACATGGCTGACACTGACAAAGGATTTAAAAACTGAGGTACAGGGTTTCAGGGTAAATCCTGAGGGGATTTGACTGACCTTGTCACATACAACAGTTACATTTTTTGTTGTATAGCTTTTGCTTTATCTTGGACTTAACCATCCAGCAGAAAATTATAAAAACGAGGCATAAAATGTAAAGCCATATTAATATGCTGAGCTGTAAAATGCTCGTCAACAACTTCTGACAATGCCAGTCCTATGAATAATCCACTACTATTATGTACTTACTGGACTATATTGGAATATTTTGTTGAATTCATACACCTACAATATTTAAATGATAATGGAATACTCATCTCTGACAAAACTAAACAAAAAAAGGGGATACAAATGAAGGACCATTTTGTATCTCTATATAAAAAATAGTTAAGACAGATATACAGCCCCTTTCTCTTAATTCAATGAGAAGAAAGATTTGTATTAATAGTGTTTGGACAGGATATCACATCTGCCTCTTGTATTATGAATAACCACTATGAAGACAACAATATGCAATGTATTAATTATTGAAACTGTGCTAGTAATCTGTTTTCAAACTGTCTCATTGCTATTTGTTTCTAACTAAAATTAATAAAAAATAAAAAAGCAAGTTAGTAATTTAGATATAGCTAACATTTTTGCTTAAAAGTTAAATTACTCTCATCTTTATTGTGTATTTAAAAAAAAAACAGCCTTTGAGAACTTCAGTAACCTCTGAAGGAAAAGGCAAGCTATAAAGAACAGGTCCCATGTTCTAGCTAAATCTTCTGATGTTTTCTGTAATCTTTTTCAGTTTCAGAGTTCTCAGCTTTAGGGACATGCCCAAGGAGAAGGACTTTGCTAAGAAAACAGTTAATTGAGTAAATAGAGCAAACATGTAGGGTATAGTGCAAAATAAGTATTGTAAAAGCCCTTGCTACTTAGTAGTAGACAATAAGAATATTTTAAATAATATATTAGGCTATTTCTTGATTAAAATACATGATAAATGTATTTTTTATACCACAGACCAAACTCAGTAGTGCTCTACCCCTGAGTACCACTAAAGTACATACTGTGTCCTTTTAAAATTTTGGGACAAGTTTTCCCATAATCAACCAAGTTGGGCGTAAATTTAGGAACCTTTTGTCTCTCACCCTCCCTATGTACTAGGGTTAGAAATTTGGCTTATAATTTGTCTGACTTTTATTGTGTATTTTAAAACAACTAAAACCAACAAGTTGATTTTCTGCCGAGTTCCGGGAGCCCCCAGACCCAGTCCTAGCCCAGGTCCGGTGAGTGTGCGGAGAGTTTCCTGCTACCCTGCGCCGGCGGGA
>NW_004524853.1:1390291-1410414 GCF_000260255.1 Octodon degus
TCTTGTACAGCAATTAACCACTAAGAAGAATATATGCAGTGTATTATTTGTTGAAACTGTCCTTCCGATTTGATTTGAAACTGTCTCATTGCTATCTCTTTGTCAATAAAACTTTGAAAAAAAATAAAAAGAAAAATAAAACCAACAAGTTTCTATTTCTTGGCATGTATGTATGTACATGTGTGTATCTATAATTTTCTTAGATGGGTATAGATATTTCTGTTCAGCCTGAAAACTTAACTGATGTATATCCTTAATTGTGTGTGTGTGTGTGTGTGTGTGTGTGTGTGTGTGTGTGTGTGTTACCAAGGATTGAGCTCAGGATCTTGCACTTGCCAGGCAAGCACTTATTCCACTGAGCTATCTCCCCTGCAAATTTTTGTAAAAATCATTTCTCTTTAAAAAGTAACACCTAAGGGCCAGCAAAATAGCTCAGTGGACTACGTTCCTGCTTTGGCAAGCTCAGGGACCAAGGTTCAATCCACAGTCCCTCATACCACATGGGTCCCATCCCTGGGGTGCAGGGAGCCATGTACTAAATCCAGGTGTGGTGATGCACGCCTGTAATCCCAGTGCTGGGGAGGCTGAAATCAGGAGGATCACTATGAGTCCAAGCTGCATAGTGAGCCCTGTGTGAAAACAACAAACAAAAAAAAAAAGAGTATATTTATCTTTTGTTTTGACAACTTCTTGAGATGTGAAAACCTACTAAAATGTGTATTAATCTGATTATTATAACAGCAAGTAGGGTAATAATTAAAATTGATATTGCCTAACATATCTCATTCTGACAGGGATTGGAAGAAAAACCTAAGAGAGCAGATAAGTCAATTGTTCAAATGTACTAATACTTGGAGGAAGAGAGAGTTATTTTTATAATTAAATATAAATTACTAATATTTGAATCTTCCTGGTGAATAAAATATACTTTCCCAGAAATTAATTGATTTTTTAAGATGATAAAATAGAAAAAAAATGTGATTTTGCAATCAATCTTTACCTGTCTAACATCTCCTAGTTATTGCTTGTGAAATAGAAATAATGTATCTCTATTTTCTCAAGATGAACAATATAATAATAACATGAAAATAGTTGGTAACATAATTGGGTATTGTTTATATTATTTTATATTGCATATAAAGCTGGAGGTTATTAAATAAGATAGACTTTTAGTAATATTTTATTATATTCATTTTTATTTTTGATCCAGTCTTGGTAAATCAGATTGCACAATACTTATTAGAAATTACATGCATATTTCAGTATACATGAAAAGATCTTCTGTAAGAGTATTTTCCATGAGAAGTCAGGCAATATTTGTCATTCATCTTTCTCAATTCAAAATACTTTTATAATTGACAGTATTGTAAATCTTTTTATAAAGTCAATTGATTATTTTTATACAGGGGAAATCAGCAGTCATTTCCACTACTGACTAAAATATCTGTCAAAGCTGAAGATTAACTACACAGTAAATATGTGCTTGGCTCATACGAATTTAAAGAAGTATCTTCCTTTTGTATCCTTCAAATAAAAGTCTCTTAACATATCCATTGTTTGACATGGCTTCTCAAATGATGCTAACATAGCTTTTGCAATGTGCATGCATTCCCGATCCATGGAAAGAAGCAGTTAATGCTTTAATTTGTTTTGTCTCCTGTTTCCCACAGTTTCTCCTGTTTCTCTTCTTAATTTCTTAGACATTTCTTTTTTCTTTCTTCTTCAATTTTGCATACATATATCTGGTAATATGAATAACTGGTGAAGGTAACACTATGTATTACAACAAATACTGTGAAATTCATATTAGGTTGGTAAGTGAAATTCTGTATCACTTGTAAATTTTTCTGTTTTAATTATAATTTGTACTCTAAAAAAAAAAAAAAAAAAAAAAAGAGTATTCCAGCCTTCCCAGATGTTTTGAACAGAGTTGTAAGATCACTCTGCAAACCTGGATCTGGAGTCTAAATTCTAAATGGCTTATTACTCCTATAATAGTCTTTCTTATTAAGGCTTAATTTCTTTTTAATGATGTTTGCCTTAGCATTTCCTCTCTTAATATGAATCTTGTAGGGGTTAGAGGAAATTTCCCTATTCCTCCAATAGTCTGACTTGAACAGCTGTATTCCTCCTTTCTTTCCAATTGACAAGTTATAAATTATCTTAGTTTTAAACTCATCTTGAATTTTCTTCTCATTAGTGTAAAAATGTAAATAGCCAAAAATATTAGTGCTGAATAAATGTTCTCTGGGTCATTGATGCATTATTGTTTACTATATTTAGGATACCATTTCATTATCTTATAATTAGATAAAGTCTTGACTCTGTATCTCTCCGTTCCTTCAGACCACTTGTTCTCTGTTGACCTCTGTTCTTCAGATAAGCACACTGAGCAGGCACATTTACCTTCCAACAAATTTCTTCTTATGCTTATTGGATCATTGGATTTGGTCTAATCATCTTGCATTCTTTCAGTGTCCTCTCTCCTTAAATTCCTGTTTATGATGAAAATTTAGACAGACTTCCCCTTGGCTCCAAGTTTCTGCACTCTCTTTCTCCACTTCACTTCTTTCCTCTTAGAAGCTGTGGCTGTAAACTGTCTGTCTCTTTGAGTGGTAAATCTTTTTTAAAAAACTTTTTCACTAATATTCAATCCAAACGTTTCTTCTCAAGGATGTGGAAACTTTCTGCTTCAAATATACCCTTGAAGAAACACAGAGCAGCTATCTCCTAGTTTCTGTGCAAAGCTTATATATATATATATATATATATATATATATATATATATATATATAGAGAGAGAGAGAGAGAGAGAGAGAGAGAGCATGTTAATAATTCTCTTATTTAACTATTGCATATTTTTATATTAGCACATATTATTTTACTTTCTCTTTTCTGATTTCTTTCTTTTTTTAGTCATTGTTTCTAGCATATTTGCTTACAATTGTGACCTTTAGTTCCATTCCTTTTGCAGCAAATGACAGATTCTTCTCATTATTGCTGAATAATGCTCCATTGTGCATTTATGTCATAGTTTGTTTACCATTCACCTCATGCGTAGGCTGATTTTATGCCTCTGTTATTGTGAGTAGCTCTACAATAAACATGCATATGTAGGTATCTCTTTTGTGTGCTGACTTCATTTTCTTGAAATATATATGCAGAAGCAGAATAGTTGGATCATATTGCAGTGGTACTTTTAGTTTTTGGAGGACTCTCCATACTATCTTTTTTAGTGATTGTACCTATTTACATTCCCACAAACAGTATACATTAAAGTATTAATATAGGTTAAAATAGATTACAGATCATTTCAAACCTGTAGCTGGGTACGTAGTATTAACCATCTTATTTTTACTCAGCATACCAGTGTTGAAATTATTGAGTTCTAAGTTCAAATCCTAAAACTTAAATTATTAATATCTTTCTCCATCAGGAAAAAGGAAAAACACAAATTATAAAAAGTACAATGTTATTCATTATCTTTGATTCAGACATTCATAATATGCTGTCTGGTTCTCTTTATTCTAATCTTTCTGCTTCTACAAATATTTTTCTGAATTTCTTACTGTAAAAGATTCCACAATAAAAAATAACATATAGGTGTGTTAAGGATTTCTTAACATCTGAAGTTAGATTTGACCCATCGAGGTCCAAGTCCTGAGTGGAATATGAAGGCTTTTTTGTATTAAAGATATTTTAAACTGCTGTTAGTTTGCTTCCTACTTTTTCTCAAGTTTGCCAGTAAGTACATTTTGCTAAACTGACAAATCTCTTCCTTGCCTCTGACATCTTGACAGACACTGTTGTGAAAGAAAAGAAAAGAAAGAATAACTTATTTACATTTATATTTATACTTTCCATCAAGTGCATCCTGTCTACTTAAATAGCTCTTGCTTTCCGATTATAATATTTGCGTTACTTCTTAAAGTTCATCCTCCTGGGGCTAGCATTCCTGACGCTTCCATAAGTTTTAATTTTCTATAACAATGATTAGAAAGAGGTCAATGATATATTAGTATCTGAATGGGTCAGGAATGTTCATATTTAATGTGCTAAGAATGTGTGATATTTATGCTTTTAATCATGAATCAAAAGTATCTGGACACATTTCAGATCTTGAGGTTCACAGTCATTCAGCTTGTCCTCTATGAAATAAAATAAAATAGATAGTGTATGGCTTATTCAAACAGTAAAGGAATTGAGAAGGAATGTATATGTATGAACAAACATACACATATAAAAGTAAGTAAATATAAATGAATAAATGATTGTAATGAAGAACTCTGTAGAGACCAAATCCAGGTTTATACAATGACTATCCACTATGTAATCTTCTCTTTCCTGTTACATATCTGGGTAAAAAACTTGTTATTACTGTATCTGTGGCCTATAATTCTTTCTTTATATTTGCCTTATACAAGGAGACTATATGCTCCCTTCACAACTTGATATATGCTAATGAGTTGTCCCTAAGTTCTCTAGATATTGAATCAAAATGAAGGAAATGGCAAAAATATTTATTTCTATTTATGTATTACTTCTTTCTGCTTACAATTCCTGCTGGCAGTGAAGGTATTCTTTGTTATATTTTGTAGAACATGGAATCTTCAGTAGAGAGAAGAAAATAGGAAGCATGAATGACTTCATTTGAAGAAAGGAATTCAATAATGAATTGTACAAAGGATTTATGTCTGATAAATATTTATTGACCATTTACTTTATGTAGAACACATTAATGGGTGCCCCTTGAAGTAAAATTTAATGCATGTGCATGAGACTATAACAGGGCAAACAGCATATGCTAGAGTTTTCCTTTCTACTACTTGTATAACACTGGGAATTTTCATTTGGAAGATGGTAATGGTGTTACATGTAGTTCATATGAATATTAATAGGAGTATATTAGTTAGTCATTGCAACAAAACAGATCTGCCAGATGTAGTAGCTTCCACAATGAGGTGATTCTTCCTCCAATCTTACTTGGGTTTCTCAGGCTGTTATAGTCATCTTGTGATTTTTACTGAATGCATAAATTACACCAATTAACTCACATATCTGTTGAGTAATGCTTTCGTTATCTGGTCTGTATTTCCATGTAACTCCTATTTTTAGAAAGCCACTGAGGCTTCTTTACCTGACCATCTCAGGTTGACAAGAAAATAAGAGTAGAAGCTACAACCTGAACTTTAAACATGCAAAATTTCAACTGCTGCAATCAATAATAAGACAAATTACATAGGAATTGCATTCAGGGAGGTGAAGAAATAGACTGGAGAGGTATGGCAAAGTTATAGCACAGCGAGATGTAAAAGCAGAAATGGTGAAATTGTGGTTATATTACACAGTCTCTCTCCAGGGTTAAATGAGGTTGCATTTTCAGAGTGCTTAGGATAGAACTTATGACACAGTTTGCATCATGAAATATTGATTGATAAGTTATTAGCTCATTTTACTTCAGCATATACAACATTTATTCTTGCTATGAAATGAGATTTTACAAAAGTATCATGTGCTAATCCAAAGGATGATTTGAGACAACTTGAGATCACTTTTAATTCTGGTAAATAGAAAAATTCTATAAATAGCATTGGAGTGTGATCCTAAAGGAAAGGCAAAGAACTCAATTGGAGAATTCATTTATGTATATAATTCTTGCTGTTTCACCCTAAAACATGTTATTTAATCATGTTCAGCAGTATGCCAACAAAATTCTTTTTCTATACATTTGTCATGGCAAAGCCCTAAGTTTGAGAGGGAAAGCAATCATGCAAGTTAATAAAGTTGCTTTTACTGAGAAGTTTAACTGTTCCTGCTCACCCTTTTCTAGTGCAAGATAGATTGCTTTAATTCCCATGAAGTGCATTTTTCATTTGTTTTTTGTTTTTATCTATTTTAGTACAAGGTCTACAGAGTCTCACTATACAGATTGGCCATAGTGATCTTACTGTTTTCAGCCTCCCAAGGGCTCTGATTACAGGTGCATGCCACCATGCCCAGGCCTTCTCAGTATGACTCAGGGGTGGGGCTGGACAAGCACACTGGGGATTGAACCCCAGTTGTTGCACCTGCCTAAGTAGGCACTATGGTCCATTGAGTTACCTGGCCAGCCTTGCAGTTTTCATTTTAACTCAGTTTATTCATCCTAATAAAGAAAGTAAAGAAAATAATGATGGTTAATATTTATTTTATATCTATATTGTATATCAATGGGGAAACTATCCTTGATTTTTTGGATAGATACTTGGGAACAAAATTTAATATAAGAACAATTAACATTTTAATAATTGTTTTTTATTTCCTAATCAAGCCACTTTTTCTACTTGTATTTTGGTCAGCATTTTTAAATCAATTGATGTTTCAGAAAGCTTTGTTTTTAAAACCACAAACCACAAAATGGTGAGTAGAGATCAGCAACAAGTTTAAGCCTTTCTGAGACCCAGAATCTAGACACTTGGGAAGAAATAACTTGGCAAAGAGAAAAAGTGGGTTTATGGGCATTGCTAAGAAACTGACAGGCAAATTAGAAGCTACAGAAATAAAAAAAGAAGAAACAAACAAAGAACAACCCAACAATAAAGAGATCCATTTAGTCTGAAAGCTTAACTAAGTTTCCAGAAAGGGACCCCAGTCTCCGCTGACACATGGTAAGCCTTTAGGGCTGGGAGCTCTAGGAAGAAAGATGGACTGGGAAAGCATCACTGGCCCCCATTGCAGTTATGACAGCAAAAGCAATATGGAGTTTTGCTCCAAAGTGGCTCCTTTCACACATTAGGCAACAGTTGCAAGGACCAGGGAAAAAGCTCAGCAGATTAAAGCACCTGCAAGCAGGTGCAGGGACCAGGGGTTAAATCCCTGGGCCTGCTGTGCCAGCCCCACCCCTGGCGTACACTGAGACAGCAATTGAGACTGGGTATGGTGGCACACTCCTGTAACCCCAGCACTTAGGAGGCTGTAAACAGGCAGATCACTATGAGTCTGGTCTAGTAGTGAGACCTTGAACACCCTGTAGACCCTTCCCTAAAAATACAAAAAAAAAAAAAAAATAAAGAAAAACAAAAAGAAAAAGAAAAAAAAAAGAATTGCAGAAAATGTCCTACAAGGCTTCAGCCACCTTCTAGAGAATATTTAATGAGATATCATTTTAGGAAGGGATTGATTATTTAAAACTGAGCAGCTAATTCAGAACAATTAATAAAAAACTTCAAGCTTTTCAGTATAACCCTTACACAGTGACTGGGTAAGAAATGGCCATAGGAGACAGTTATGGGCAAGGAATAAGCTAGATATAGATACACTAGGAATTAACCTCAGACTGAAAAGGACATATGTCATATCTCCCTGGTGAAAACTCAGACTTGAGCTCAAAAATGGCTGAGTTTGAAATTGCTGAAATGTCAATTGTTTGAACCCTTGTCCTATTATCTATGACCAGCATATCACAGAGGTGTGACTGATTCCTTCTTCTATCAACGTGAGCAAGTCATGCCTCAGCTTGTACCATTTCAAAGGTCCGAGGTACATGGACAGAGAGGCCTCTGGAATGGGAAGCACCTCACAGACCACAGACGATAAACCCAAATCACGACTTTCTGTATTCCAAAGTTGTAGATCCTGGAAACACACATTGAAAAACACAGAGTTCAATTCTGTTGGGAACAAATTTGTCTGTCTCTGACTCTGTTTGTCTCTGTCTGTCTCTGTCTGTCTCTGTCTGTCTCTGTCTGTCTCTGTCTGTCTGTCTGTCTGTCTGTCTGTCTGTCTGTCTGTCTGTCTGTTTCTCTCTCTCTCTCTCTGTGTGTCTCTGTCTCTGTCTCTCTCTTATACTGAGTTTTGGGATTGAGTATATTTTCCTTTCTCCTTTTTTCTCTTGCATTCTTATTTTATTTGTGTTTTTCTTTTCTTTTTGGTGTTTTTTATATTTTGTTTTTGTTCTCCCTTTCTCTTTTATTATCTTTTTTCTTGCTTGTTCTTTCCAGTTGCCTTCATATAAATCTATTAATATCATTCTCCTTAATATGATCCCATGTCACAGCATTTTAGATAGTTTAGATTTTCAGTAGTTTAATTTTTCAAATTTTACTTTCATTCTCCTGTACCCTACCCCTCTATCACTACCTCTATAATAATTATTTTTACTAATCTTAGATTACTGGTTATCTCTATGATATTATCATTGAATTATTTTCTATTTTTATTGAAATTATAATTGGAATATTTAGTAGATATTTACCATATGTCAATATTTGGTTTAGCATAATGTTTATACTTTAACTGTAGACCTCCTTTCTATAAAGGTGTCTTGTTGATTTATATGGCATGCCACTATTCAGTTGGTCATTGATGTTCCTTTGTTGCTGACTTGGATGCTATTGCCAAGATGGTATAACTTTTCAGTTAATAGGTTTTCTTTATATGCCAATATCTAGGCCACACTTGTGTCATCAACAATATCATATTCAACTTTCATAAAACTGGGTACTGGGGAAATTATTTCCTCCATTCCCAAAATATCAGAAGTGTTTGGATCATCTTGGGACACAAGAAAAAGCCTACAGTTTGCCAATACCAGAGTGCATCAATGAAAAGCAGATGCTAACTAAAGAAATATCCACATTAGCAACAACTTTTTTCACTATAACTGCCTGCAAATCTCAGTAAGAAATAAAAAAAAATTACACAAACAAAATGCAAATGTGTGAAGACAATGTGGAAAAAGACTTCCCAAACTCCCAACTCCTTTAAAGCTAATTCATGGGGCCTTGTGTTGGGGGTGGGGGCAAAACCACACAGCAGACTTGTGAGTGTAGAATCAGAACTAGAAGATAGAACTGCTGTGAGAAAACAATTATTCATAAAGACGAAAAAGGTTAGAGATAAAGAAGATTATTACACACTGGTTAAGTACTTGTTAAAGGAAAGCTCCAAGAAAAAGTGATAATAATCATAAATATACATGCAGCAAATACAAGAGCACCCAACTACATAAAAATATTAATGGATGTGAAAAATCAACCACTGTCACAGATAGATAAACTAGACAAAAACATCAATAAGGAAACATCAGAATTGAAGATACCCTGTGAACCAATGGACTTAATAAACTTCTACAGAGTGCTCCATCTCACAGCATGAGAATGCACATTCTTCTTAGATAGGCATGAAATTTTCTCTAAAATAGAGCATAGGAAATTATCCTGTGCATATTATCTGACCATAGTGCAATAAAATTGAAAATTAATGGCAAAAATGACCAAAATTCTACAAACACATAGAAAATATATATCTTACATACTAAACAAACAAATGGTCACAGGTAAAATTAAAGAAGAAATTAAACAGCATATGAAATTAGATGATAATGTCATTGAAAAATACTAGAACTTATGGAATGTAGTGAAAACCGTACTAAGAGGGAAATTTATAATAATGAATTCCAGGGCCAGGGAGATGGCTCAGTGGAAAAAGCACTTCCCTGGCAAGTGCAGGGGCCTGAGTTCAATCCTTGGTTTTGCCAAAAAAAGAGAATTCTTATATCATAAGAACATAGAGTTCAAATAAACAACCTAATGTTGAACTCCAGACTTCCAGGAAGAGAATAATATATCAAACCTACAGCTTGTATGATTGAGCAAATTATAATAATCAGAACACAAATTAATGCAACTGAGACTAAAAAATAAATAAACAATAAATGGAGAGTTTGGTTTTTGAAAAAGTACATAAAATTGATAAATGCTTTGCCAACCTTATAAGGAAAGGAAAGAAATGACTAAAATTCATGCAATTAGGAAAGAAAAGTATAAAATCACAATGGACCCACTGGAACACCAAAAGATTATCACAATTATCTTTCAGAAACTTAATGAGATGGAAAACACAGAATAAATGAACACATTTTAAAAAAACATTTTAAATTTTCTTATTTTTCCATAATTTTATTGGGAAACAAATAGCAATGAGAGTTTCAAATCAAATTGGTAGGACAGTTTCAGTAATTAACACACTGCATACACTCTTCATAGTAGTTAATTGCTATACAAGATGCGGACTTGATATCCTATTTACAGATACTATTAGAACAAAACCCTCTATTCATTAAGAGAACGTAACTATATATCGATTCTAACGATTTTGAATACACAGATACAAAATGAACATTCATCTGTACCACTTCTTTTGTTTAGTTCCATTATATGAATATTATAGGTGTGCTACCTCAGCAAAATATTCCAAAATAGTCCAGCAGTCCATAATAGTATTGGGTCATTTGCTTCACTGGCAATGTCAGAAATTGTTGATCTGAGTCCCCTATAGCTCAATATAACAGCATGGCTTTACTTCTTATAGTTCATTTTTATACTTTTCTGCTGGATGGTTAAGACCAAGGTAAAGCAGGACCTATGCAACAAGAGTTGTAGCTTTTGGGTCTGAAAAGGTCAGTGAAATCCCCTCAGGATTTATTTTGAGATCCTGTACCTCAGATTGTAGAACCTTTGTAAGTGTCAGCCACGTGGATGAGTCACGGCCATTGCTTGGCCAATGTGCTCTCTGAAAGCCTGAGAGAATGTTTTCTCTCCATGTGACTCTCTTTAGGCAAACTCTACATCATCGATCACTTTCCTCTTTGGCCCCATAATCTTGATCAGAAAAGTTGGGACACTGCCGAGTTACATGACGTTACAGTACAAGTTCTCATATGTTCTGAGTCTTAATTTACCTTTGAAGGCTAGGGTCAAAATATTGGCTTTCCTTGTGGCCCTCCTTTTTCTCTAATTTTGGGATGCAAACTTAGGTTGTTAACCATCCAGAAGACAAGCTTATTGTTATTACCATACTACCTAGGCTGTTAAACCTAACCTCACTATCTGTGTGAATATCAAACATCTTAGACGTAACATGGAAAAGGTATTTTTCATCAAGTATTGGTATGTTGAACTTTAAGTTCCTACAGAATATGATGAAAAACATTCAAAAATTAGAATATATTTTAAAATAGGCATAAAAATTATATAATTCTTAGGTTTACATGTAAGTCCAAAAATCTAACCATATACAACCTTGAAGCAGGACAGTCCCACAATACTTTTTCTTATCTCTTCCTTCATTCACCACCCCCTTCTTTTGAACAGTCATCTACCGGTGAGACAGCACAGCAGCAACTGACATGTCATGACAAGCAGCCCATATTCAGAAGACCAGAAGGACAGACACTCCAAGCATGAACCTACTATTAAAAATTGCCATCTTCAGTGCAGTTGCTTAGTTCACAGGTGTCAGTATATATAGTTAGTCAGGGTGAGAATCTTTCCAATTAACTGCTAGATCCAAAAATCTTCTGGAGATTCTCAGGATCATTGCCTTGCCCATCTTCTACATATAGCTGTATGGCTTGACTTTTTCATGTTTGCTAGCTCTTCTCCTTTTCCTTTCTTAATTAGTCCTCAAGTTCTTGCTTTCCTTTTACTTGTATTATACCTTTCTATTTGTATTTCTTCTTTTGAGTGCTTATACTAGGGAAACTATATGATATTTACACTTGTGTGTCTGGTTTATTTCACTTATGAGTACATCTTCAAGTGGCATGCACTTCAATATAAAGGCTTTGAGTTTATCATTCTTTTTAGCTGAGTAATACTCCATTGTATAAAAACATCACACCTTTTTCATCCGTTCCTCAGGTGATGGGCATCTTGGTTGTTTCCAAGATTTATCTATCACAAATTGTGCTGCTATAAACATGGGCACACATATATAACTATGATATGATGTTTTCAGATCCTCTGGGAAAATTCCCAGTAGAGGAATAGCTGGTTTAAATGGGATTTCCAGTCCAAGTTTTCTAAAGAATCTCCACATTGATTTCCATAATGGGTACCCCAGTCTAAATTCCCACCAGCAGTGGAGAAGTGTTCCTTTTTACTCACAACCTCCCCAACACTTGATGTTGGTTGATTTTTTTATGATTGCCTTTCTTTCTGGGGTAAGATGATGTCTCAATGTTGTTTTAATTTGTATTTCACGGATGGCGAGTAATGTGAAGCATTTTTCCCTATGTTTATTCGCTTCTTTAATCTCATCCTCTGAGAAGTGCGTGTTCATCTCAGATGCCCTTTTCTGGACTGGGTCTTGAAATTTTGGGGCCCTAGTGTTTTTTAGTTTTTTATAAATTCTAGAGAGCAGATCTTTGTTTCAGTACTTATTTGTCTTAATTTTTTACAAATTTGTGGGTTGTCTTTTTACTTTGTTGGTAATTTCTTCTGAGATGCAAAAACTTCTCAGTAAGAGCAGGTCCCAGTTATTAATACTTTCATTTGTTTCTCATGGAATTTGATTTTTGTTCATGAAATCTTTGCCTACCCCTATGTCTTCAAGAGTTCCTCCTATTTTCTCTTCCAGGAGATTTAGTTTCTCTGTTTTAATGTTTCGATCTTTAATCCATTTTGACTTTAGCTTAGTGCATGGTGATAGACCTGGGTCAACTTCTAGTTTTTGGCATGTAGACAGCCAGTTTTTCCAGCACCATTTGTTAAAGAGGCTATCTTTCTTCCAGTGAGTATGTTTGGCCCCTTTGTCAAAGATAAGGTGGCTGAATGTGTTCGTAGGGGATTCAGCATCTTCTAATCTATTCCATTGATCCTCAGGTCTATTTTGTTGCCAACACCATACTGATTTTATCACAGTAGCTTTGTAGTATAATTTCAAGTCAGGAATTGTAATGTCTCCTGCCTTGTCTTTATTGCCCAGAATTGTCTTTGATATTCTAGGTCTTTTCAGGTTCCAAATAAATTTTAGGAATGATTTCTCTAGCTCTGTGATGTATGGTGGTGGTAGTATGATAGGGATTGCATCATAACTGTACAGCAATTTTGGGAGTGTGGCCATCTTCACAATGTTGGTTCTTCCTATCCAGGAGCACGGAATATCTTTCCATTTTCTGAAATGTTCTGCGATCTCCTTTTTAAGAGTACTATAATTTTCCTTTAAAATGTCTTTGACTTTTTTAGTTAGATTAATTCCAAGTTATTTCGTTTTCCTCGGTGCTATTGTAAAGGGTGTTGTTTCTATAATTTCCCTCTTAATGTTTTTGTTATCTGTGTAGAGGAATGCTATTAACTTTTGGGTATTTGAATTTATAACCTACTATGCTACTGAATTTCTGAATTAATTCTAGTATGTTTTTGGTAGAGTTTTTGGGTCTTTCAAGTAAAGTATCATGTCATCTGCAAATAATGATAATTTAACTTCTTTTTTACCTATTCTTATTCCTTTTATTTCTTTCTCTTGTCTAATGCTGTAGCTAATGATTCAAGAACTATATTTAATAGGAGTTCTGATAGAGGGCATCCTTGTCTTATACCAGATCTAAGAGAGAAAAATTTCAGTTTTTCCCCATTTAGGATTATGTTAGCCATTGGATTTTCATAAATGGCTTTTGCCAGATTGAAGTAGAGGCCATCTCTTCCAAGTTTCTGTATGACTTTGAACATGAATGAGTGTTGGACTTTGTCAAAACGTTTTTTGCATCAATGGAGATGATCTTGTGGTTTTTAGTTTTCACTCTATTGATATAGTGTATTACATTTATAGATTTTTGAATACTGAACCATCCTTGCATCCCTGGAAAGAATCCTACCTGGTCATGGTGTATGATCTTCTTGATGATTTGCTGTATTTTATTTGCTAGGATTTTATTGAGGATTTTTACATCTACGTTCATGAGGGAGATCGTCCTGTAGTTCTCTTTCTTAGTTGCATCTTTCCCTGGTTTTGATATCAGTATAATTATTGCCTCCAGGAATGATTTTTGGAGGATTGCTTCCTTTTCAATTTCATGGAAGTGTTTGAGGAGTATAGGGACTACATCTTCTGTAAATTTCTTGTAGAATTCAACTGTGAATCCATCCAGACTTGCACTTTTCTTTGTCGGTAGGTTTTTTATTGCATCTCGTATTTCTTTGGCTGTTATTGGGTTATTGAGAGTGGTTATATCTTGTCCATTCAGTTGTGGTAATTCGTACCTTTCCAGGAATCTGTCCATTTCATCTGTGTTTCTATGCTGTGAGAGTAAAGATTCTCAAAGCAGCTACTCAAATTTCCTCTGAGTCTGTGGTAATTACACACTTTTCATTCCTTATTGCTTGTATTTGAATTTTTTCTTTCCTCTTTTTATGAGGTTAGCTAGGGGCTTATCAATTTTGTTTAATCTTTCAAAGAACCAGCTTTTTGCTTTGTTAATTCTTTTGAATTGTTTTCTTCATCTCAACGGAATGAATTTCTGCTCTAATCTTTATCATTTCCTCCCGTTTTTGGGCTCTGGGTTTGGTTTGTTCTTCCTTTTCTAGTTGTTGAAGGTGCAGCATTAGGGTATTTATTTGTTCCCATTCTGTTTTGCTAATGTGTGAGTTCACAGGTATTAATTTCCCTCTGAGAACTGTTTTTATCGTAACACATAAATTCCAATAAGTTGTGCTTGAATTTGCAATGAATTGTAGATATTGTTGAACTTCCTTTTTAATTTCATCTGTGACCCATTGGTTGCTAAGTAGGCTGTCGTTTTCTTTCCATATATTTAGGGGACTTTTCTGTTTTTTTTTTTTTTGTCATTTATTTACAGTTTCATTGCACTGTGGTCAGATAATATGCATAGGATAATTTCTGTTTTCTTGCATATACTTAAGCATGACCTATGGACCAGTATGTGGTTGATTTTAGAAAATGACCCATGTGCAGCTGAGAAAAATGTACATTCAGCTGTATTTGGGTGGAACACTCTGTATATATCCACCAAGTCCATTTGTTTCAAGCTCTGGTTCAGTTCTGTTATTTCTTTGTTAAGTTTTTTTCTGGCTGTCCTATCTTTTTGGGATAAGGGGGTTCTAAGGTCTCCTGTTAAGATTGTGGTATTGGATATTAGATTTTTCATGTCTAGTAAGATTTGCTTTACATAGTTTGGTGCCCCAGTGTTTCATGCATACATATTTATGAATGTTACCTCTTCCTCTTGTATTTTTCCCCTAACCAGCATATAGTGGCCTTCTTCATTTCACTTGATCACTCTTGGTTTGAAGTTGAGACTTTTGAGAATAGGATTGTTACCCCTGCTTTTTTCTGAGGTGCTAGGGCATGTAGTATTGTGTTCCATCCTTTGACTTTCAGCCTATGAATATCTTTATGAGTTAAATGTGTTTCTTGTATACAGCATATTGTTGGATTTTGTTTCCTAATCCACTATGACAGTCTATATCTCTTAATTGGTGAATTGAATCTACTTACATTGATGGTTAGAATTGAGATATATTGACTTACAATTGACATGTTATTTACCTGTTGTTGTTTACTCCTTTTTCTCCTGTGTTTAATTGCTGGCCCTATTTAGTTGGTTTCTTCCGATCTCATTCATGGAATTCTGATCATTTTGTTCTCTCTCTAGAACATCTTTCAGGAGCCTGTGTAGGGTTGGCTTTGTCATCGTGAAATTCTTTTCTTGTTCTTGGTCATGGAAGTATTTCACTTCTCCATCAAACTTGAAATAGAGTCTTACAGGGTATAGTAGTCTGGGCTGGAATTTGTTTTCATAGAGGACCTGAAGTACTCTGCTCCATGCTCTTCCTGCCTTCATGGTTTGTGAAGAGAAGTCAGCTGTAATTCTGATGGGTTTTCCTTTGAATGTGATCTGCTGCTTTTCTCTAGCGGCTTTCAGTAGATTATTCTTGTGCTGAATTTCTGGGATCTTGACTATTATATGCCTCAGTGTGTTTTTAAGTGTGTTGAGGATACTTGACATTCTGCTTGCTTCAGTTATCTGAATGTCAGATTGTTTCCTCATATTCGGGAAGTTTTCTGGAATTACTTCTGCCCATATTTTTTTAATGTCATTTTTATTGACTCCTTCTTTCTCATTGATGCCTATTAGTCTCGCATTGTTCATCTTTGCATCATCTTCAGGTGATCTATTATTTTTTCCTGCTTCCTCATTGTTTTTAAGAGATCCTTTCTTACCTTTTCACTAGCTGCACCAGCATCTTCAAGATCTGAAACTCTGTCTTCACTTTCACTTATATGCTTTTGCATGCTTGTGATTGAGATTTTAAGTGCCTGTATATCTCTTTGACTCTGCTTCATGTGATCTATTTCTTTCCTGTATTGTTCATTCAAGGAAACTTTCATTTTTCAAATCTCCTCTATTTCTTTATCAATGTCTTCTTTAGAAGTAGTCATTAATTCTTTTACTGCAGTGTTTTTTTTTTTTTCAGATTGGGTTTTCTCTCTATGTTTCTGTAGTTGATTATTTACTTCAGATGCTATGAATTATGTGAATTCTTTTCTTATTTCAGAAAATTCCACTCTGGGTTCCTGTATAACTTTCTTCTATTGCTTGTTTACTATTGACACTATTAATTCATACATTTGAGCTGAACCAGTAGAAAATAATTTCGCTCTGAGTTCCTCTATGACTTTCTGCTGTCGCTTATTTAGTATTAACTCTATTAATTAATACATTTGAGCTGAGCTAGTGTCCTCTGCACTTGTTCTGGGTGGGCATTGTGTTTCCTCCATATGTTTCTGCATTTGATTCTTTACTGAAGATGTTATTAGTTCAAGGATTTCTTTTTTCATTTCCAATCTGAGTTCTTCTATACATTTCTGCAGCTGTTACTTTATTTCAGAAGCCGTTGATTCATTGATTTCAGCTGTGTGAGTCCCATTTATTTTTCTGTGTTAGTGTTCTCTGCACTATGGGTGGGCTTGGGATCTGAGATTGCATTTTGTTCCTTCTCATTGTCATTTTGTGTAGCACTATCTTCTGACCTTTTTTTGTAGAGCTTTGGTGCAGTTATAACCTTAGCACCTACTGAAGTTCAGGTGCAGATCTACAATGTTTGGATTTATCCAGTTTTGCCTGGCTTGGGTCTGGCTGCTGTGCTCAGCTCCTTCTTGCCGTTGCCCTTGGGAGTGAACCTGTTGTGGCCCTCTCACAAGATGTTCTGCTCTTGGACTAGCTGTGTGGTTCTGTCCCCTGCTCTCTCTGCAGGGATTTCTACTACAGGGTTTTACCTCAGGCCTGTATGCCAGGTCTGAGCTGAGTGTGGAGGGGACAAGTTGAAGTAGCGGGGGTAGGGAGCTCTCCCACACACTCACCAGGCCTGGGCTAGGAGTGGATTGATGGGTCCCCAGAATGCAGTAGAAATTCTCATTTGGCGGGCAGTGTGGTGTGGGCTGCTCCGATGTGGTTGGGGTGTCCCAAGTGGGTAGAAGAGGGTCTCATCCATGCTGCACCTGGGCTGGGACCGACAGTTTCCACTGGTGCAGGTTAGTCAGAAGCTCTCCCACACACTCACCGGGCCTGGACTACGACTGGATCTGGGTGTCCCTAGAACGCGGCAGAAATTCTCACTCGGTGGGTGGGGTAGGGGGTGCTGCAGAGTGGTGGGGGTGGAGTCCCAAGGGGGTGGAAGAGGGTCTCATCCACGCTGCACCTGGGCTGGGACCCATAAATGAACAGACTTTCAAAGAATGTTTAATCCAGCAATGACAGACTATACATAATTTTCAGCTGTACATCGATGTTCTCCAAAATAGACTATATGCTAGCATGTAGCACATGCTTAAGTAATTGCAAAGGAATTGAAATTATTCCATGCATATTATCTGAACATAGTGCAGTGAATCTGGAAATTATTGACGAAGAAATCACGAAAACACCTTAACACATGAAAATAAAAAAATGACCTCCTGAACAATCAGTGGGTCACAGGTGAATTTAAAGAAGAAATTAAACAATAATTATAATCAAATAAAAATGCAGATATAATTTACCAGAACCTGTAGAATGCAATGAAAGCTGTCCTAGGAGGGAAATTCACAGTGGTGAATTTTATAATTATAAATAATTATAAATTTTATAATTGACATTATAAAAACAGAGAAAGAGAGAGAGACTGGCGAGATAGCTCACTAGACTAAGTACTTACTTAGGCAAGCATAGGGAACAGAGTTCAATCCCTGGCACTACATACTTCACTGGCCCCATCCACAGAAGTGCTGAGCTGGCCACTGAGTCTGGGAGTGGTGACACATGCCTGTAATCCTATTGCTGAGGAGGTTGAAAACAAGTGAGTCACTGTGACTTCAAGCTGCGTAGTAAGTCCCTGTACCAAATACATTAAAAAAAGAAAAGAATGAGCTCAAATAAATAATTTCATGTTGCACCTCAAGCTCCTAGAAAAAGAAGAGCAAGTTAAGCTCAATGCCCTAAGAAGAGAGGAAACTATAAGGACTAGAGCAGAAATTAATGCAATGAAAACAAATAAAAAAATCAATAACTAATGAATTGAAGATTTGTTCTAATAAATAACATTGATAAACCCTAACTAAACTTATCAAAAAAAGGAAGAAAAAAACTCAAATCCATCCTATAAGGAATAAAAGAGTGAAACCACTACAGATCCTATAGGAATTTGGAATATCTTCAATACCTACTTCCAAAATCTCTACTCTCACAGGATGGAAAACAGTATAAATGAACAGATTATTAGGTACATATGAATTGCCAAAGCTGAGTCAAGATGATACAAAAACTGCATAACTCCTAAACAGGAAATGAAATGAAATATGTAAGCAAAAATCTGCCAACAAAGAAAAGTTCAGGTCCTGATGGATTCATAGCTGAACTCTACTAGAAATTTAGAGAAGGCTGAATGCCAACACTTCTCAAGCTCATCAATGAAATTCAAAGAAAAGTAATTCCCTCAAAATTATTTCTGGAGGAAAGCATTATTATCCCAAAACCAGAGAAACACCCAACCAAAAAAGAGGAATATATACCAATCCTCTAAAGAATATATGCAAAAATCCTCATTAAAATACTAGCAAACAAAATGTAGCAAATCATCAGGAAGATTATACATCACAACCAAGTGGAATTCATCCCAGGAATGAAGGGACGGTTCAATATATGCAGATGCATACATATAATACACCACATCAATAAAGCAAAAGGCAAAAATAACATGATCAATTCAATAGATGCAGAAAATGCTTTTGACAAATTGCAACACTCATTCATGATAATAACCCTACAGAAAATCAGAATAAATGGTCTATATCTCAGCATGATATATGACAGAAAATAACAACAAACATCATACTAAATGAACAAAAATTGAAAGCCTGCACTTTAAAATCAGGAACAACACAAGGACACCCACTGTCACCATCTGAACCATATATTTCTGGAAAGATTGACCAGAGCAATTACACAAGAGAGAAAAATAAAAAGAAATTATGATGGGAAAGGAAAGAGTGAAATTATCATAATTTTCAGGTTACATGACACTCTAAAGAGAAGACCCCCAAAACACCAACAAGAGTCTTGTAGATTTAAGAACCAAATTCAGTAGCGTATCTTGATACAATGTCAACTCTCAAAAATAACAGCATATTTTTACACCTAAAAAAAATCAAGAAAAAAATAAGGAAATCATGCCTTTACCAATAAAATCCAATAAAATGAAATACTTAGGAATGAATCTCATTAAGGAAATAAAAGCTTTATACAGTGAAAACTGTAGTACTCTGAGAAAAGAGATCAAAGAGGATTTCAGAAAACAAAAAGATGTTCATTGCTCCTGGATAGGAGAACAAATATAGTAGAAATGCCCATAGTTCCAAAATTGTTGTACAGATTGAATTCAATCCAATTAAAACAGCATTAGTATACCTCACAGAACTAGAGAAAACATTTCTAAAATTCATCTGGAACCAGATGAGATCCAGAATATCAAAAAAACAATCCTGGGAAACAAAGGAAAGTCAGGAGGCATTCCAATCCCTGACCTGAAATTATATTATAAATCTACTGTGACAAACTCAGCATGGTATTGTCATAAAAACAGATCTGAGAATCGATAGAACAGATTAGAAGATGTAGACACAACTACAAATACACTTAGACGCCTTATCTTTGTCTATTATTATTAATGTTTTTCTCTCTTTTCTTTCTTTCTTTCTTTCTTTCTTTCTTTCTTTCTTTCTTTCTTTCTTTCTTTCTCTCTCTTTCTTCTTTCTTTCTTTCTTTCTTTCTTTCTTTCTTTCTTTCTTTCTTTCTTTCTTTCTTTCTT
>NW_004524853.1:1410514-1416062 GCF_000260255.1 Octodon degus
TTCTTTCTTTCTTTCTTTCTTTCTTTCTTTCTTTCTTTCTTTCTTTCTTTCTTTCTTTCTTCTTTTGTATAGCATTTCACTAGCAGCTCAGACTTGTAGTGATCCTCCTGTCTCAGTCGCCCCAGAACTAAGATTTTAGGTGTGTGCCACCATGCCCAGTTTTAGCAGCTGGCAAGGTGCCCAGGGCTAGCATGTCATGCAGTATGTGGATTGAACCCAGGTACTTTAGCTTGCCAGGCAAACACTGAAACTGCTGAGCAATCTCCCCAGCCCTCAGCCACCATATCTTTCACAAATGGGACAAACATTTCACTGGAAGAAAGACAACTTCTTTTTTAAGTGATACTGGAAAAACTGGCTTTCCACATGTTGAAGGCTAACATTAGACCCATGCCTATCACCATTCATTAAACTACAGTCAAAATGAACCAAAGATTTAAATATGAAAACAGAAAACTAAATATCCTGGAGGAAAATGTCTGTAGAAATCTTAAAGATATAAGGATAGGTATAGAGTTCAGGAACAGCAACCAAACTGTACAGGAAACACTTCAAAGAATTAACAAAGGGCTGCTGTACCAGGCCCAACCCCAGGGTGCTCTGAAAGGACAACTAAGACTGGGCATGGTTGTGCAGGTCTGTAATCCTGGCTCTTGGGAGGCTGTAAACAGGAAGATCACTATGAGTCCAATCTAGTACGGAGACTCTGATCACCCTGTAGACCATTCAAAAAAATTCATAAAATAGGATCTCATCTTTTTGAAATGTTTCTATACTTCAAAAGAAATCTCCAACAGAATAAAAACAAAATCTACCAACTGTGAAAAAAATTATACTTGACTGTCCCTCTAATAAGGAGCTTCTATCTAGAACATATAAAGAATTTTAATATCAGGCCTCCAAAATTAACAAACCCAATCCAAAAATGGGAATCTGAGATAAATATACACATTCCAGATGAAGAAATACAAATGCAAGTAAATATATGTAAATATGTTCAACATTATTGGTCCTTCAAGAAATGCAAATTTGGGCCTGGGGAGATAGTTTAGTAGAATAAAAGCTTGCCGGCAAGCACAGGGTTCTGAGTTCAATCACTAGTACCACAAAAAAGAGAAAGAAATGCAAATTAAAACAACACTGTGATACCATCTCACACTAAAAAGAATGACTAATATCAACAAGTCAGCCAATCACAATTGCAGAGGGACTGTGGGGATAAAAGAACACTTCTCCACTGTTGGTGGGAGTGCAGACTGGTACAACCACTATGGAAATCAATGTGGAGATTCCTCAAAAATCTAGGACTAGAGAGTCCATTAAAGCCAGCTTTTCCTCTCCTGGGTATCTTTTTCAGAAGAACTGAAAACTTCATACCATAGTTATTTATGTGCACCCATGTTTATAGCAGCACAATTTGTCATAGCTAAACCTTGGAAACAATCCAAATGCCCATCAACTGAGGAATGGATAAGGAAAATGTGGTATTTTTACACAATAGAGTATTATTCAGGTATAAAACAGGATAAATTTGAGTGTTTTATCAGTAAATGGATGCAACTAGAGGCCATACTCGTAACTGAAATGTATCAGACCTTCATGTGCAAACGTCGTATTACCTCCTTAGCATGAGAACCTGAAAAGGAAAATAAAATCTAAAGTATACAATAGATACTTGGAAATGGGGATGAACCTATTCAAAGGAAGGAATACTGAGTTAAGAAGGACAGAAAAAGAGTTTGGTGAAAGAGTTACATTTATGTACATAGGTGGGATGGTTTGGACAATTGTACTGTGGATTTCTGCTGGTCTATGGAAAGGAGCAGATAATTCTTAATTTCTTTTTTTCAGTTCTTTGTCCTCTTTCTTTTCTTAATTTCTTTCTTTTTTTCTTCCAAATTATATGCATATGTCTGGTAAAATGAACAACTAGTTGGAAGACTATACTACGCATTACAACAAATGCTAGGAACTTCATATTTTGTTAAGTGAAATTCTATATAATTGTAACTTTTCTGTTTTAATTCAAACTTATACTCTCTTTAAGAAATAAAAATTTAAAAAGAAGGAAAAACTCTTGTTATCTGTATAAAAATGCACTTAATTAAAATAAATCACACAGATATGCTTTCTCTTATATGAGGAACTAAAAAATACCTAAAGACCAAACTCAAAGATAGATGATAGGAAGGGAGAGATAGCTCTTCTGCAAATGAAAAGGGGACAAAAAGATAGAGTGAGGAGGAGAAGGGGTTTAAAATAGAATCACAATGTACTATGCACCTATACCGACTCCCCAGGAAAGTGATATTTATGTACTTCAAATATGTACAAATAAAAAATAAAAACTGAAAAATCTAACTCAAGCCAGACCATTGCCTGACTGATATGCAAACATTAATTAAATTTAATATTAGCCCCAAATCTATGGATTCGGCACTTAGGAAGAATGCAGAACTTAATATCATTAGAAAGCTGAACCTTAGAGAAGTTAAGTTTTGTGCCTGGCCAAGGGGTAGAGGCCTGACTCAACCATAGTGATCTTGTCAATAGGCAAACATCCCTCTTAAGCTTCCATTAATCTTTCTCATGCAGCATTCCTTTCATGTGAAAAAAAAATCCATGTGAATATCTAGGTCCCTAACTGTGACTATAAAACAAGATAGATGATAGAACCAAGAAAAATCAGGAGAGACTGTGGAGAAGAAGGAACCCATGTGCACTGTTAGTGGGAGTACAGACTGGTATAAGCACTATGGAAATCAGTGTGGAGATTCCTTAAGAAGGTAGGGTTGGAGATCCCATTCAAGCCAGCTATTCCCCTATAGGTATTTTTCCAGAAATGAAAACCTTTTACCACAGTGATATATGTGCACCCATGTTTATGGCAGTGCAATTTGTCTTAGTTAGATCCTGGAAACACAGATGTTCAAAAACTGAAGAATGGATAAGGAAGATGTGGTATTTTTACACAATGGAGTATTATTCAGCTATAAAAAAGTACAAATTTGAGTCTTTTGTCAATAAGTGGATGCAACTAGAGAATAGGCTCTTAACTGAAGTACATCAGACCTGAATGTATAATATCATATTGCTCCTTAGTGTGAGAATCTGAAAAACAAAAATGGAATCTGAAGGGTACAATAGACTCTAGTAAAAGGGCATGAACTTATCCGTATAGGATCAGCCAGATAGCTCAGCTGATTAAAGTGCCTGCTTAGGCAGATGCAGGGACCAGGGATTTAATCCCCAGCATATGGTGCTGACCATGTCCCTGGGGAGTGCTGAGATGATGATTGAGACTAGGTGTAGTGGCACTTGCCTGCAATCCCAGTGCGTGGGAGGCTGAAAACAGGAGGATCATTATGAGTCCAATCTGTTTAGTGAGACCCTGTAGAATCTGTACTAAATACATTTAAACACAAAAAAGGAAAACAGTTACTGAGTTGAGGAAAAGGACAGGAGAGGGAGTAGGGGAAAGAGATTTACCTAAGTATATAAGCAGAATGGTTTGGACAACTGTGCTGTGGATTTCTGCTGGTCTGTGGAAAGAAGCAGTTATTGCTTTAATTTGTTTCATCTTTTTTCAATTGTTTATCCTTTTTCTCTGCTTAATTTCCTATGCATTTCTTCTTTTGTTTCTTCCAGTTTTACATGCATATATCTGGTGATGTGAATAAATGGTTGGAGGACAACACTATGTATTAAAACAAACATTGTGAAATTTGTATTACTTTGTAAAATGAAAAGTTGTATCACTTGTAATTTTTTCTGTTTTGATTCTAATTTTTACTCTCTTTAATAAGTAAAAATATTTTTTAAAAGAAAAGTTAATGAGATAAATGTTTAAATAAACATTCTGAGTACTCAATAAATATGAGCCATTTTTAAATAAAGAGAAAAAGAACCAGGAAAAATCAGTTTTAGCAACAAATGATGCCATGTTGGTCCACTATTACCTTTTCCTCATCACTACCATATTGTAATACAGAATCCTAGTAAACTTTCCACCTATCAGCACCATCCTTTCCAGGCTCACTTCTGACTCAGCCTGGAAATGACCAGGGTTATTAATACAAGGGTTAAAAGAATGTGATTCCCTGCCTCTGAGATGGGCTCACCCTTTCCCTAGAATCAGAAAATCACAAATAACCCTCCTCTGAATTATCTAAAGTCATCTTCTTTCTCCCCTTACCCTTAAAATAATTCCCAGCCTTTGGGTAGAGAGGCTGACTTGTGACTGTCTTTTATTTTTCCTAGTCTCCCTTGCTCAATCAGTGTACTCCTTTCCTCTTTGATTCATGATTTTGAGTGAGTTGAAGGACCCAGTCTGGAGCCAGAACTTGGAAAGAGTCTCTGGCTCCAGTATCTATGGCCTCATGACTGACACGTTGGCCCCCTGCCCTCGTGTTATAATCACTTCTCTTGATGCATGGTTTGAGTTTGTATATTTTTTTTAAAGAAAAAAATATTTAGTCAGCGTTAACATCTGAAAATCTGTAACTCTGTTTCCATGAATCACAGAATATGAAATTATGGGACATTAAATCTGGAAGAGGTCAGGAAGCTCATCTGATTTGGTTACTCCTTTTTATAGCTAAGGATACTGTGTAATGTTTCATTTATGGTGCATTGTGTTATATAGGCAAAGAATACCTAAGAATGCTCTTGACTTTGCATATGTCCTTATGTGAACCTCAATTCAGGGTGCCTGGATACTGGAAATGATTCAATGATGGTATTTTGTTTATTTTATATGGACTAACTACATCATTTTAGATTCTAATATTTTGTCATACTTAATTTCACCAGCTTGATTTGTTATTCTGATTCTAAAAGTAATTTAATGTATTTAAAATTTCATACTATTGAATTATAAGAATCCCTAAGAATATAAAAATACATAAAAAATTAAGATTGTACAAAATCCTACTGTCCAGAGATAATACCTATATTCCTCTATTTTTATCTCTTACAATTTTTTTTACAAACAAATTCCTTAGACTAAGACATTGCCTTTCAATTTAGTTTCCATGAAGTCTAAATATTTTGAAGACATGATTTGAAATGGCCACTTTTTTTTATTTGTTTATCATCATCATGTGATGTTTAGTCTTCAGAAATCTACTTGCTGGATATTTTCCATGGCCTCGCTTGCATATCATATCCCCTTTACCTCTGCAATGCAATGCCAGTGAGGATGTCATAGTCTCTATTCGATCTTGCTTTGGAATAGCTCAGGTACTTTCATGGAATTTTCAGAAATCAGAAGAGAGAAGACTAAGGCTTCAGTACTACACAGGAGACAGGTAAAAGGTGCTATTTACATTTCAACCTTAAAATACTGCTGACATTTAATATTTAATTTTTTGTTTTCTGTGTGAAAGATTCATCAAAAACTCTGCACAATCTTCATGTCAAATGAAGTAACCTTCACCAAATATTGAACACAGGTTTCAAACAAACTAACTATGCTGTATACTCCTTGACTATTTTATCTCTCTCTCTCTCTCTCTCTCTCTCTCTCTCTCTCTCTCTCTCTCTCTCT
>NW_004524853.1:1416162-1435796 GCF_000260255.1 Octodon degus
TCTCTCTCTCTCTCTCTCTCTCTCTCTCTCTCTTTCTTTCTTTCTTTCTTTCTTCTTTCTAGGTACTTAAACTTAGCTTAAGCTTACCTTTTCATTTGTCAGTACTGTTTTGAAATTTTAGTATTTAGGTATTATATTGAGTATTGTTAGACACAATTTTCTACCTGTCAATCTGTGATTTGCCTTATATTTATATTTGAAAGCACTATATAGTATTGATTTTTCAATGCTTTCTCCTTTAGGAAATGTTCTTGAGCGAGTAGAAAGTCACCAGATTTTGTTTTCTTGCTGGTTATAGGCCATGTGTCCCTTGCACATGTGTGTTCCAAGCCTGGTAGCTTATTTCTATGAGACCTGCAAGAAAGTGCCTTTGTACTACACACCACTTGATTCTCTCTTGGACCAAATATTAATTAGGTTTATCCAAATGCTTTTTTACTAAGCTTCATGGTCAGGATTCTTGGTCCATCCTGACTCCAATTTTAACAGGAGTCCTTCAGTCATTTTGGAGAATACCCCTCATCCATGGACATTGGATTAAGTTCTTCATTACCCATCTTGGATATCTCAATTTTTAGATTATCATTAGAGAAAATGTCAGGTCAAAAAGTATTCTCCTTCTCTGTATATCTTTTCTTAGAAATTGTCTGCCACTACACTTCTCCTATCTCACTGGCATACATTTAGCCAGCCCTGCTCAGCAGATTAAAGTGCCCATTTAGGCAGACACAGCTGCCGGGGTTCAAACCCTGGCCTGCCATGCTGCCCCATCCCTGAGGCATGCTGAGATGGCAATTGAGACTGGGTGTGGTGACAGACATCTGTAACCCAAGCTCTTGGAAGGCTGAACACAGGTGGATCACAACAAGTTCAATCTACATAATGAGACCCTGTAGACTGTAGACCCTGTACTAAAATACAATAAATAAATAAATGAATAAATAAATAAATAAAAATACAAAATAAAAATGAGACATAAAGCTCATTTGTGAATGTGGTGGACACAGTTCAACCATAGGATTAGAACATGTATAGTACATGTGTTCTGCAGTAGGCTCTAGGTTTCACTACCATCACTATCTACTGAGCTAAGTGACCACTGTAAGCCATGAATGAAGGTAACCAAGTACAGAATATGTTACACAGCAAAACCTACAGGAGGTATAATTACTAACAGTGATAACATTATTATGCTCTTACACTATCATATATGCACACACTACATATTAGACTATGATGAACTATTTGCTTTATAATATAAATGAGAGAACAAGTATAGGGTTTATGACTTTTTGTTGTTGTTGTTCAAATTCTATGGATATTTGACTATAAGAGTAGGTAGTTTGTTTAAATCAGTCACTTAACCAAGTCAGTGATTTCTTTTATTTCTGAAAACACATAGCTGATGATACTAAAAAAATAGACATATTCCTCTGAATTTATCTAGCATGATGACTATTGTGGGTGGAGTGACTATAACATCAACCTTTCTAAGTTGGAATTTCACATGAAAGTGATATTATTATGCCTGGAATCTATGAGATTTCACACCACATAGTATAATAAAACACCAATAATATTCCTCATAAATGATACACAGACATTTATTTGGTGGAGATCTTTTAAGTTAGAAAATAAAGTTTGGTGAATAAATGTTTGATTTGTGATCTTCATTTGTTTCAAATTAATGAGGATTTACCTTCTGTATAGTTTGAACTCAAGGCTAAATGTCCCAGCAGGGAAGAATAGTTAGTGAATTCAATCGTTATCTGTTTAGATTTTAGTAAGGCTTTCTGCTTTTAATACAAGTGTAAATTAAGGAAGGATTGTTCATCTAAGCTGGCTTTGGCTTCTTAGTGTGAAAGTCCAAAAGAGTTTCCTGTATTATTAAGCCAATGAGCCAAGGAGCGTCTATTCCCTAAACAATTAACTTTCTTAAATGAAGTGTGAAAAGAAAGGCAAACCATGAATTCATTATTTGTTCTTCCTGGATGTAGACATTAGTTGGCATTAAGGCTCTTTGAGTTGTGACATACGAGGTGCAATTCAACAGGAAGAGACTGATTACTTCTATTCACCCAAGAAATCAATCACAGTCCTTTATACTTACATGGTCATGCTCATTTCTCTTTATGGGGGAATACATTTTTACCCTGGAAGTAGAAAATTGGAGTCTCTGTGAGTTTTATATTTTCCTCTACCATTCTTGACAATTTATACCTTCCATTTGGAGTTCTCAGTTATCAATATCCTTTATTAGCCACTGTTTGACTTAGCTATTATACAGAAATTTCCAGATGCCACACCAATGAAAACCAGCAATCTCTCAAATAGTGTAATTCTACTTCTGTGACTATAAATCAGAACCTAGAGCTGCAAACACAGTTCGCTCTGTTTGAACATTGTTTCTAGTGTTAAATCCACCTGAATTTTAAGTTACACTCAGCCAGGCAAGCTAATATGATTTATGAAAATGAAATAATTTCTATAGTTTAATGAAACAGTGATAGTTAAATCTTTAAAATAAAAAGCAGTACAATGCTGGAAGGTGTTGCATAGAGGACAATGTTTGGAATTTAAGTCATAATGCTATTATCCTTCACTTCTCGGGTGCTTAAACTATCTTTTTTAATTATTGGCATATAATTTTATTTTTTCCTTAATTTAATTGTTGATTTAATATTTATGGGTTTATTCATTAATGACACACCAATTCATGTTGCAAAATATGAACAAACCATATACATATTTAACTTTTTTATTGTAAATTGTAGGAAATGTGAACCTTACGTGATACATCTTGATTCTTCTCTTTTGTCCCCATTCCCATCCCCTTCTTTCAAACTCCCTTCCTCTCCCTGTTCACAAAACTTTGTTTTCATTGTAACCTTCTTTTCTAACTTTTTCTTTCCTTTCTTTCTTTCCCCCTCCCACTCCCTAATTCCCTTTTCTTTATGGTCAGTTTCTTCTTATTTCACATTATCTATTGTACATTTTGATTATTTACATTTTAAGGTCCTTGTTAGTCTTTCTGTAACCCCTCAAAATCCTGAACTACAAACTGTATCCAAACATTAGTGTTTTGAGAAAAATGGAAGAATATGCCAAAGTCTGAAAGTGAACATATTAGGGGAAAATGATGACATTATCAGAATGTCCAGATTCTGGAATCTGACCTCCTGCTTTAGAGACACAGCTCCAGAACATACTAGGAGTACGATTGTAATGACAATGTTTTAATTTTTGTTCCTCATCTAATAATGAAAACAATGATGAGTGTTAAATCTATTAAAATACAGAACTGGCTTAAAGCAGTGTTTTGAACTTTGTGATAATTATGTAGGTATCTGCTTTCATAAAGTTATTGATACAGGAGGAAGAAATTCCCAACTTGAAAGATACCTGGGACAAGTTTGCATTCTCTAAAACTGAAGAATTAATTTTAGGAACAATGGAGTTTAAGAACAGAATATATTTATTGGGGGAAAGGAAGTTTATGTACCAGAGAAGGACAGAACAGGACCCAGGTGGGTTGCCAATGAACCTGTCTTTTTAGGGATTTTTATAGAGCAAAACCATTAGGTAAGATGGGTCCAAAGTGGAAATCATAGGAACTGTCTAGGAGGACATGAGATGGGACAAAACTATAGCCAACCAATAAGATTAAAAGCATAATTGCTCAGTTAAAATTGATTAAATCAGAATCAAATGGGGAAGCAAGTCAGTAGCAAGAGGACATGAATATAGAACAGGGTCTTATCCTGTAGGCAACTGGGTTAGTGACTTTCTCTGGCTTCCTCAAGGTGATTGATATCTATGTAGAATATCAATCCCTGATGTCCATTCCTAGGGAAGCATGTGGCTGCATTTGTTTAATCCTTTGTCTTGAGGTGTGGCTCCACAGCAGAGGTATCTGTCTCTCCCTCTGTTGCAAGCCATCTTGTCTTCCATACTAGGTCCTATGAGGGCTTAGCCCTGTATGACTGCCTATATTTCCATCTAACTCACCTGTCTACAGCATTATCATCATCATCATTATTAAAGTTTTTCAAAATATTTACTCTTTATTGGAATTAAATAAAGATTCATAATAATAGAACTATAGTTTTATTTTTATTACTCAAAATATCCCATAATCCTTGGTTCTATGTAAATAACAAACTAATATCTGGGAAAATTATTCAAAGAAGAAAGCATCAGTATCTTAGCCTCATTCAGAATAATCTAGTCACTTATTCTTAGTTAACTCAATTACTTAAGTTGTCTTTTTTTTTTTTGCCATAGTAAACTTCAAGACCAATGAGAAAACATTTGAGAAACATTCTAAACATTCTAACGTGTATATCTGTAAAGATATATGTCGTAATCTATGCACACTAGGTGTTGGGGCTTGACATAATTATCTTGTTTAATTATCTGTTTATAATTTAGTCATGAAACAATTCAATGGGCAGGACAGAGGAATAGTCATTCAAAAATTGTAATGACTTCCTCAGTGTCAAACAGCAGAGGGAATATTTGAAGCTACTTTTGCCAGAGTCCTAAACAGACTTGACAGTCAACTGCATGCATCATGAAGATTGTGTCACTTGGTTACAGCTAGAACCAGCTTCTACTGGTTGCTAGGGGCTCAGGCTTAATTGGCTGGCCTTCTTGTTGCACCCACAGTTAACTGATGTTGAGTTTACTCTGTTCTCAGTGAGTTGAAAGCATGGCTAATCATTTTTAAAGTGTCTGATATTAACCCTTACAAAGATTTTTAATAATCATCTTCCTGTTCAATCTCCAGTATGACTAAAAAAAATCATCTTCCCATTTCTGATAAACTTTTGAAAGTAAATTTCCACGTGTTCCAAGTTTGAAAGGATTGCTATTTTGATCAAATTTTTCAGGACTCGGAAAGATGGATACCCAAAAATTAGTACTGAGTCTTCTGAACTAGATAGAGCAGTCCAAAAGGAACTGTTGGCAGAGCAATGGAGCAAATGGACTCCAGTGTATGCTCAATTTTACCCATTTGCCTTGATGAAGATGCCACGGCCTGCACTCCGCCACAGTGGTAGCTCTCCAGCAGACTTCACAAAGCTATCTGAGCTCAGTTGCTTTATTTCTAGATAAGGCTAAGGGACTCGCAGCTAGGACGTGCACAGTGTATACAATGTACAGACAATTACTGTAAATTTACATAACATTTAATCCTTTGAGCTGGACTTATTTGCTGTTAATCATTATAGTTGAGTATTTAGGGTTCAAAATAACACAAAACTCAACAATAACCTTTGTCCTGTACCTGCAAAATTGAAACCTCCTATGTGGCTTTAAAAAATAAGTTGTTGAACAAATATAACAGCAAATTTGTGTGGTTGTGCTGCTAGACATGTATAATTTTTAGTTTTCAATGACCTAGGAAAGTAAAAATTCTAAGTTTCAAAGAATGAATAATCAGAGTAGCAATTTCAATTCAGAATTTTACAACTCATATTCCTTGCAATTTAGAATAGGACAGCAAAACTAAAACTTAAAACATAATTTTTTATGTCTTAAAGTTAATTAGAAACTATAATCAATAGCCATTTAACTTTCTCTATACTAAATTATTTAGTAAATGTAATCGTGACAGACACAATTACCTAAGCAATTATGTGGGGAACTTTTTCCAAGTTGCTAAATAGGTTGCAATAAAACTAAAAACTAAAATCTATATACCACTATAAGCAATTTATTTTACTCAGATTTGTGAAATTTAGGTATTTTAAAGAGAGGTTAAAATAAGTGCATTGATTTTACTCAAAGTATAACATAATTAAATGTACTATGTAATTGTTTCTGTTATAATTTTTAGGAGCAGTTAATCTATGGGTAATAAAATTCTACAAAGAAAAAAAATAAACTTTTCTTGAGTCTGCAGATTACTTGGGAATCATATTTCCTATTTTTTTACAGTGCTTGTGTATACTTGTTTTGTGTGTGTGTGTGCCAAGAAGTTAGATTTCTTTCTTTCTTTTTTTTCTGTATTTTAGGGAAGGTTCTACAGGGTGTTCAGGGTCTCACTACTAGATCGGAATTATAGTGATTCTCCTTCTTTTTTTCTTTTGGTGGTATCAGGGATTGAACTCAGGATCTTGCACTTGCCAGGTCGGCAATTATGCCACTGAGCTATATCCCTGGCCCCTGAAGTTAGCTTTCTTAAAAATTTTCTTAAACATCATTTTAAACTCTTCACATTACTTAAACTATAAAATAATACATAGTTGAGCTATAATACAACTTTCTTCTTATTCTTAATTTAACAGACAATGATTTGCTCAAATTTGTAGCCTCAATTTATTCAATTACACACACACACACACACACACACACACACATATATATATATATATATATATATGAATATGCATATGTTACATGCATATTTGATTTGAATGCTTAGATGCCAGTGCAATGAATGACAACAGTAATATAAGGGATGGGAAAGAGGAATTAATTTTATGAATTTTTTTTATTTTAAGCTACTCTCAGTATCTGGAAGTTGTAAGGTATTATTTGCAATTGATTTGTATTAAATGTAAAAAGATTTTACAAACTCTGAGGCAGCCATTAACCAAGTTAAAAAAGAGTTCTATGACTGATATGCTAGAATGGAAAGAAAATGCAGTCATATAAAATTCTCAGTTAATGGTCATGTAGGGAACTTGATAAAAAATAATATAGAAAGCAGAATTTGGGACCCCTATATCTGATCTTTTCTAATTATTCAAGGCGATATGCTCATTCTATCATTGTACACCTTTTTATATAAAGGTCTCATACTTTGACTCTTGAATTTCCTCCTATAATCTCCTAGTCTCCTATTGTTCCTGTTCTGTCTACACTTTCTCTTTTTCAGCACAGAATGACTTCACATTTTGTCTTCATTGTCTGTTCTCCTGAGCTCTCACTGATGGTCCCTCTGGTAAATTTTGTTTTCATCTCCTTTCATGCAGCTGTGGGCCAAACATCTGAGCTTTGTGGTCAACGTCTGATAAAAGTCATGCTAATTTAGAAATTAGCACTTGTGTGAAATTCTCTTTTGCTTTTTTAGAGTCAAGCTATACTTTTCAGTTACCTTGTCTTTAAAGGTAAATTACATTTTTCTCATAATATCAATATTCATAATAAAATTTTAGAAAGCATAAAATGTCATAACAAAAAGTAATTTGAAAGTTTCTCAGTCTTACCAATAACCTCTTGAAACACTTTGCTTTTTGCTTTAGGAAACAATGGGTCAGGGAGATAGCTCAGTAGGATAAATGCTAGCCTGGCAAGCACAGGGTCCTGAATTTAATCCTGGTACCAAAAAGAAAAAAATAAAGTAAACATTTTCCTCAGATTTTGCAGACTGTTGATACACAATAATACATATAATGTCATGATAATGTACATGTGATCCAATTTAGTCATTTCATATCTGGGATTTGATCCTCATCATTACTGCCTATCTCATTCAAAACAATGCAACAATATAAATTGAATAAAGTTTGAAGGACAGACCAACAGTCTTTATTTTAATGAGAAAATAAAGGATGAAAACATTCACATACTACTCGTAGGGTATAAATTAGTGTATTCATTTCAGAAAATAATTTGATGCCCTTAACTGAATGTGGTGTATGCGTGTACACAAACCCACCTGTGTGAACATAGCTTTGAAATGTAAGCATTTATCTTCAAGAGGCTTTTGCTAGAAGATTTGCTACAGCATTATTTACAATACTAAAGAACACATCTCACATCTTAAAAAATGAGATAATGGACAAATAATTGCTGGTGTAGTAATAAAATGAGAGAATATCCAATAGTGAATAATTTTAAATAAAATTTAACTGTATGTAGTAACACAGATAAATCCCACAAAAATCATATTGAATTAAAAAACAGCTATTTTGTATAAAGAAGCATGATTAGGAGGTGAAAGAATGGAATACACAAGAAAGTATTTGTAATAAAAGTCAGACAGTTGATTTTCTCTGGTGCATGGGGAGCCTGGCATAACACAGCAGACTCAGGAGGGAGACCTTGGGTTACTGCCAGAGGTCATTTTTGATCTAGAAAGTGGTCAAATAAATACAAGCACCTGATCTCAAAAATTTATTGTACTATATATTTATTTCTGTGTGATTTTTCTTTCTATTTAATACCTCACAACAAAATATAAACAATATGTATATAGAGAAAAAATTCACATGCTGATGTAATGGGAAAAGAATTGATATTCCCCAGTGATTTCAGCCTTTACTATGAGATATAAACACTGTGAAGAGTTAATTCTATGACTGTAAGATGTTCCGAAAATGATATAAATATATATGCATAAATAATATTAATATATGCAAATTATAGCAATTAACACTATCTAAATATTATGTAAACATATTATATAGTATACATACAAACATTTAATGATGCTTATGAGAAGAGGTATCTCCAGCAGCTTTAAGATCTTGCGTGGTCAGCCAGGGATACAGCTCAGCAGCACAGTGCCTGCCTGGCGAGTTCAAGGTCTTCAGTTTGATTACTGGTTAAAAAAAAAGAAGGAAAGAAAAAGAAAAAAACATATACCTCACACAGTGCTAAGAGTAGGAGTTCTCTGGGTCACTGAGGAAATGCCTTTGATGTGGATAGTAGGACAACCCCGTTTTCTTCCCCTCTTTTTCGTTCCCTGGCTGTGAGGTGAGCAATTTTGCTCTGCCAGACATTCCCTGCTGTAGGCATCTAGCATCCCACCTAAAGCCTGGAAGTCATGGCTCTGCTCAGCTATGAAGTGGATCTTCTAAAAACTATTAGGTGTAGAAAAGATTTCTCTTCATAAATTGATTTCTCCCTGCATTTGTTATAGTTTTGGAAAGCTAACAGTTGTCTTCCCTACTATTCCTAGAAGTTGCTACACATGCTGTAGTATTTGCTCTGAATATTTCCCCAGCCTAGAATGCTACTTCCCGAAATATCCCCCCAAAATTCAATTAACTTTATTGGTACACTTTATAATATACAGAGATCATACTCATCATATGTGTTTTGTACCTGTGCCTGAAATCTTCCTCCCCAAGTAGAAGTATTGGTGCTCCTACTAATTCTATGGGTGCTTTGTACATTGTGAACTACAGTGTGTTTCTCATCTCTGAATCCAGTCTTGAATGTGTTACTTACTAGTCTGGGAAATATTTCTCTGAAAGTGCTATTTTGAAACATCTGGGGGTGAATAATGCAGTGTGGAGGAAAAAAGCACAAGGTTTGGAATCAGACGCAACTGGATGTTAATTCTTGACCTATATTTCTAATGGGTTATTTTTGCAGCATCTGTAATTTGCTTAGTGAGAAAATCTTTCAGAGCCTTTGAGCTACCAACTGGTGGTCTGTAAATGAGGAAAATAAAACTTGACTATTATATCAAAGATATCTCATCTTACATAAGATATTTTTAGCATAACTTAGAATACATGGCAAAATCACTATATGTAAACTTATTTTCTCCGTATTACCTTTTGTTTATGTATTTAGTGCAGGGTCTACAGGGTCTCACTATACAGATTGGACTAGTAGTGATAGTCCTGTTTTCAGCCTCTCAAGTGCTGGAACTGCAGGTGTGTACCACCACGCCCAGTATCAGTCATGCTCTCAGTGCACCCTGGGGGTAGGGCTGGCATGGCACACTGGGAATTGAACCCTGGTGGCTGCATTCTGCCTAAGCAGTTGCTTAGGCCACTAAGTTATCTGGCTGGTCCCTTTTTTATTATTTCAATAAAAGGATAGTATTCTATTTACTAGCTACCTTGAAAGTAACTTGTAATTGGGTCTTGCATAGTTACTAGCTAATTGTGTTCTTAATAATCAGATTCTACCTCTTCATTTAGCAAAACATGAGTGCATGTGTATGGACATGAGCTATAGGTTATTATATCTCTTTTGCCACAATCATGGGTTCAAAGACAAGCAATAACTCAAGCCAAAGCCAAAGAGCTTGTCCATCAGTCCCATCTTCATTAGGTTAAAGTGAAAGTCAGAACTTTTATCTGGTCATCGTGGCACGTTATACTTTTACTATAAGAGTGTAGAGGGGATTTGTAGCTTTAAACTATTATGTTAAAAACATTTTGCAATGGTGAAAGTCAACATTATAAAGAAGAAAAAAAAGAGAATGGTGCTAGGAGAATTACTGAGACATGGATAGTCTTCTTGACAAAATGATAAGAAAAGGAAAATGTTAGGTTTGTTAGTTCATCTCGTTGGATGTCTTTGCATTTTCCTTCAGTCTGACTTCCCACATCAAACCACACTAAAAATGTCCTTGCATTTAGGTTAATATTCATTCAATGAATACTCAGACATCTTCCATATTTCACAATAATGATGTCTTTTCCTTTAATGTCTTCTCATTTGCTAATAGAAAGTATTATAAAAATATTACAGCATCTTTGCTATTTCAATGGAAAAAAGCCAGAGGGAGCTATGTGCAGAATTGATTTGGAATTTTAGAGCACAGCATAAATTTCAGGGAAGGTCATTTATGCAATTGCCTTTATAGCCACTATAAATAAAAGAACAAGGAAAAGCTACAACATACATATTCTGTACAGTATACATTTATGTTTAGTATTTAAATATCACCTGTGCAACTACCTTAGTGTTCTTATTTTCCCTAACTTGTATTTAGGATTACTGAATTTTCTTTCTGTATTTTAAAGAAGGGTCTACAAGGTGTTCAGTGTCTCACTATTAGATTGGACTCGTAGTGATTCTCCTGTCTACATTACTCCTCTCCCAAGTGATGAGATTACAGGCGCACATCATCACGCTCAGTCTTCATCATCATCTCAACGTGCCCAGTGGCAAGGCCAGCAAGACAGGCCTGAGGATCAACCCCCCAGCCCCTCTGCCTGCTTGCAGGTGCTTTAATCCACTGAGCTATTTGGCCAGCCCTAGAATTACTGAAATTTAGAAAATTGAAGTAACTTGCCTAAGGCCATATAATTAGGGATGTAAAATAAGGGATGTGTCATAGAATCACTGAGCTGAGCTTAACAAAATTCTCTTAATTATTTTGGGGATTAAAAGCAATAGTTTTTCAGAATTTAATAACTGAATCTTTCATTTGCAATGAGAAAAACAACCAAGAATGGTTCATTTGCTATACATGTTTTGTCATCTTCTATTTGTCTTCGATTTCAGGAGATAAACCAGGTCTTTTGGACTGATACTACTCATTGAAGACAAGATTTGAAAGAAAATATCTTTCAAAATTAGACTTGCTCATTTAAACAAGTCAGAAATTTGATGGCGAGAAAATACTGTTGAAGAGAGAGAGCTGAACGTGGCAAGGCTTTTCCAGAATGGCATCTCTGGAGCATCTTACTGAAGACTGTGTATCACACAGATCTTTTCAGTTTATTTATTTTTTGTTGGTATCAAGGATCAAACTCAGGACCTTGCACTTGCCAGGCAAGCACTTACTCCACTGAGCTATCTCCCTGGCTGCCAGATCATTTCAGTTTATGCGGCTATCTTTCTGTCGCCTCTAGGGTGTGATATTAAGACCAAATTCATTTAGCATTTTATACATGCAAATTGCTAACCTTAAATAATTAAATCCTCTCTTTTCATTATCTTCTTTGAGTTTAAAGGCAAGTCTGTCATGCAGTAGAAGCAGATTTTTTTCACTTTGTTTTACAAATGGGAAAACTGAATTTCCAAAATCTATAATCCAAAATGTCTTAGAGAGAGAATACAAGGTTTAGACTAAGGTCTCACATTAGGACTAGAATTCTTTTTAATACCCAAAAACCTAAAAATTTAGGCAGACTCACAAATAAATATACAGAATTGGATACCCACAGTAAAATAAAAGTGACACCTAAATTACCTATAGGAAAAAATGATGCTGTGCATTTGGTTCATAAACATTGCAAACCATTTTGCTTTACAAGAACTATATGTGACTGATATGAAAAAACAAAAATACTTCATTTCCTATTGGTAAATGAGGACTTGTAATTATTACAATTTCCCTTGTAGTGCAATGGGACTCCTGTCACAGGCTTAGTGGAGAAGTGTTGGTGTTGTGTCTGCAAACTAGAAAAGAGGAAGCAAATCTTCTCAGGTAACTACTGCCAGGTTAGTTTTCCTTTTTTCTGAAAACTGTGAATAACACAATGATGGAATACCTACTGAATTGGATATTTTTAAAATGTGTACAAGTGAAATTATGTACAACTGTCTTACAATTTACTTTTAGAGTCAATTATTGACAGTAATTCCATTGACAATATTTGTTAGGTTTTTTATGTCACATGATTTTATTCATGTGCCTGGGTAGTTTAAGTTGTGGTTCTACAGGTCTCATTACATAGATTTCCTGTGTCCAAAATATTCATATTGTTGCTGGAAATCTTTTGTCCTTCTCTCATCCTTTCATGAAGTACAGTACTGAGATTCTTCCCATTAGTTCTAAGTAGAACAGGATCACTTAGTGAGACTCAGTGGAAAATTCCTAGTCATCTCTTATGTATCTGATACTTTTGTAGATTTGGATAATATTTTAAAAAATCTTTGAAAGTTCCGAGTCTGTTGAGACACATTCTTGATATAAGAGAAAATTATTTAACTAAAACGATATTTAGAATAGTGCCCTCAAACATCAGTACACCAAGTGAAAAACCAAAAAATGAGTAACCTACATCCACTCAGAAAATATACATTAACACCATTAGATTCATTTATTTTATGTATTTAGTATAGGATCTACAGGGTTTCACTGCACAGATCAGACTTGTAGTGATCATCCTGTTTTCAACCTCCCAAGTGCTGGGATTACAGGCCCATGCCACTATGCACAGTCTTTTGAAGGCTCAGCACCCCCAGGAGTGAACCGGCACAGCACATCAGGAATCAAACCCTGGTCCCTGTGTCTGCCTAAGGAGTCACTTTAGTTTGCACAGCATTAGATTTAGAATCAAATGAGCCATATCTACTTGACTTGTCCTCTCCTCCATTATGCCTATTTATTCTTCTTGAGGAAATGACTCTGAAAGTCTACTCCTAGAGATTGCATGGAACATGGCTACCCTGTTTCCCTTTCTTACCTATCAGATTAATTCAGAGAGTTTCTATTATTTTCATTATTGATCTATTGGAAATCAGTAGCTTTGACTTGAAAGCATAAGAAAATTGTTTAATAGCATAATATCTTAGCTTATATAACTGTTGTGGATGGAGCTAAAATGTCCCTCCAAAGGCTAATATGGCAGAGATGAAGCTTTTGAAAGATGATTGGGATAAAGAGACACTGTGTTCATCAATGGATTAATCCATGGATGGGGTCATAGCTAGAATAGAGGAGGTGTGTCAGTATGGTGTAACTTTCAGTGGTGGACTCTTTTCCCCAGCACCTTCCTTCTTTCTGCTTCCTGATTGTCATGGGTTAAATATCTTTCTTCTATCACATCTGTCCACTGAGACATTTTTGCTTGGGACCTAGCTAGCCATTGAATGAATCTGTTGAAAACATAAATCATATATTCATTTAGATGGCATCTGTTAGGCATTTTGTCCCAGCCACAAACAACCTGGTACAAGGTAGTACAACAACCTTGTAAACATAATTTGTGAGTCCATATTGAACCACAAGGTTGACATGTTTAAACAAAACACAAAAACAGCTACATAATAAATAAACAACAATTTATCCAGATTATTCAAACATTTTATAGTCACTTTGGGTTATATCATGTTTGGCCAGATAAAGCCTAGTAGATTTGCCAGGGATTATTTATTTTTTTATGAAAGAATTTATACTTAGTTTGTGCTAATAAGTTTCCTTCTAGCATTTGAAACAGGACAAAATGCAAATTACATTAAATCCTATATCTTCTTGTGGTAAAAATAAATTTATCAAAGATTTTATTAAATAGAAGGGTAAATTTCTTGGAACCCTGGTCTCTACATTCTACTAAGGGCTACACAGAAAAATATAAACATAGTCTGCAAAACAATCTATATTTTTTTGTGATACAAATGATAGCTTCCTCCTTGGAAGGAAACAGTATGTCTGATAAAATGTAAAAGTAACTTCTAAAGAAAAATGATGAATTTGTTATGACTCTCAATCTAAAATGTCCTGCCAAGTTCTCATGTTCAGAGCTGGAGCCTTGTAGGAGGGACAAGTCATTGGAAGTGTGATCTAAAAGGATGCATTCCTAGACTGGGCATGGTGGCATGTGCTCACAAACCCAGCTCTTGGGAGGCTGTAAACAGTCGGATCATGAGTCTAATCTAATAGTGAGACCCTGCATAAGCTGTAGACACTTCCCTAAAATAAAAAAAAAATTTTGTATTCTTGTCACTGGCTCCTCCGTGCTCCGTTTCCTGGCTGCCATGGACCAACTGTCTACCACCTTGTCATTGCCCATGCCATGCCTACATAAAAGGACTAAATGCCCCCAAACTGGGGGCCAGAAAAGCTTCTCCTTTAGAGTATGTGGACTTAGTATTTTTGTACCAAAAATTAGAAAGCAACTAATATAGAACTGGTCCTTTGATGAATAGTAGCTCAACCATCTGGAAGACTATGAGTCAATCCAGAGATATTAAATGAGATTTTATTTCTCTCTTTTCCTATAAATCCTAGTAATAATCTTTGAATTATAAGCTCTATCTTTCTCTGTATATATTTTTCTTTTTCTCCCAAAATTATCTCAATAAATAGACTATTTTTCAACAAATTGTTTTAAGGCAGCAGGATATTCATGTATAAAATAAATAAGCCTTATAATTACCTCACAGCAAATATACAAATTAATTCAAAATTGCACATCAACTTTAATATTACCATTAGAATTTTAAAACATTTTAAACAGAAACATGCATGAATCTTGTGTCTTTTAGGCAATAATTTCTTAGACGAATGACAAAGAAAAATATAATATTTGTAATTCACTGAAATTAATTGGCATTATGCTTCAAGACACCATCAACAAAGACAAGCAAAGAAATGAGAGGAAATGTTTGCCAACATAAACCCAATGAAGACCTTGTATCCATGACACAAAAAGAGCATGCACAACTCTGTAATGAATAGGCAGTGACCTAACTGAACCAATGGGCAAAAATTATGAGTAGATATTGTCCCAAGAAAATTCACAAATGAACAAAAAGTGCAAGAAATGTTTCTCAATATATTTAATAATCAGATACATGCAAATGCACAGCTAAAAAACGTATGTATAAGTTTATCTAATGATATCAAGATACTGTTCCTAGGTAATATCTACTAAAATCCAAGAAAATTGACAACTTGTCTACAGAAAAACTGCTTTACTTATATTCAGAGCAGTGCTAGTTATAATGGTCCCAAATAGGAAAAATTCAAGTATCTCTGAACTAATGAATATATAAACAAAATATGGTATATCCAATTAATGGAAATTACTTACCAAGGTTTAAATTATTGGTATATGTACAATTTGTGCAAATCATAAAATTGTTATGCCAAGTAAAAGAAGCTAGCACTAGAAAGCCACTTACTGTGCAATTCTGCTTACATGCAATCTCCAGAATAAGCAAGTCTGTGGGAACCCAGTGGATGTAGATTGGTGCCTAGAGCCAAGTACACGGACGTGCATGCTATGGGAGGCAGACCAGAGATTGACTTCATCACTTTTCTCTCCTGGAACAAAACAAAACACATTGGTGACTCAAAGGAGAGGGTCATTCTGCTCATGTTAGTCCATAAGTGGTTGGCTTCCAGGCAGGAAGGCATGGAGGCATGCCTGTCATGGCATCCGGGAGGTAGGAAGTTCAGGGAGGACCTGGTGGGGAAGTGTTCCCTTCTGGCGACCTTCCTCTCCCCACCAGGGCCTCCTCCTAATGCCACATGTTTTTGTAATATCCCCATGACCCAGTAACTTTCCAAAAACCCACTTGAGTCCATGAGGCTTTCAGTGCATGCATATATAAAACAGCAGAAAGTGTTCGCACAACTTTGTGAATATATAAAAAAATCCTGAATTCTGTACTTATAAGGGTCTCAATTTTAATGTTGTGTGGC
This sequence comes from Octodon degus, assembly GCF_000260255.1. Classification (NCBI taxonomy): domain Eukaryota; kingdom Metazoa; phylum Chordata; class Mammalia; order Rodentia; family Octodontidae; genus Octodon; species Octodon degus. The sequence continues at coordinate 1,432,241 of NW_004524853.1, forward strand.
CCACATTTCAATAAATATATTTAAAAATGGAGGTTAATAGAATTTTCCTAGCAGAAGTAACTTAAGAGACACAAAATTATATAAAATCTTGGGGTATAATTATAAATACATGGGTATATTTATAGCACTGGAATATATATATATATATATATATATATATATATATATATATATATTCTCTGTCTCTTATATATAATAGATGTGATATAGATTATATATTTATATTCCATCAAAATAATACACACATCAGGAAGAGAGAATTTTGCATAGAAATTTTATTACAAAATTTACTGAGCTATCATGACATTAATGCAACTTTCTTTTGACCTTCACAATTGAAAGAGGTACTCAATGCTGTGGCCATTAGCTTCCATATTAGTGTGGCAAAATATTAGTGTATGTATATTTTTGTGGTATCTATGTATCTATGTATCTCTATATATCTATCTATCTATCTATCTATCTATCTATCTATCTATCTATCTATTTCTTAACCTAAGTGCTCTGAGGAGTTGTTATTTGAAAGCAGTTAATTATTCTTTCAAAAGAACAATCTATAATACCTTTTCAACAAGTAGACAATAATCTCTCACAATTAAAAATAATTCATAATTTTTAAAAGCTAATTTTACTAATCAAATTCTTTCACTCATCTCCTTGAAAACCTAGACAGCTAATTAAAAACTGGGTTTGCTGTACTAACAATTATCCATTCCAATTCAGATTTGCTGTATAGAATAAAGAAATATATAAAGGAGGGAGATTTTCTTAGATAGATAGAAAGCCCAAGTTTTTACCATTGTGTTCTTTTCTCCAAGAAGATCCCCAATTCACTAGTCAAGGCTCGTTCTTTTACTATTTCAATTTGTGCACCTTGAAGTTCTCATTCCTTAAAGAAAACACAATCCCAGAAGAAAATGTCCTCTCCTGCTGATGCAGACAGACAGAATCTTCATGTGTGTGTTCCGCAGGACTTAGTAGAAATTCATTTAGAGAGTAAATACATTTTCCTCTCACAGTATTTCTTTTGCAAGAATTCTCCCAATGAAGCATCCATGTGTATGTGAAGTGATCCTGTACCCTGATGATAAATGATTGCAAAACTGTGATGGATTTGGGCAAAGTGAGTTCTACAGTGGAGTTTTCTACTATGTTCTGTTTTATTTTGGAACCAAGTAAAGTTCTTGCAGACCATGTTCTGAACACAGGCTCATAAAGGCTATCGCCAGGTCAAGAGACCAGAACACAACAGAAGAAATCTACCTTGTCACACTATTTCAGAGTCTTTCTCCTTTCCACTGTCTGATAGTCACAGGATCACTTGGCACCTTTTGAAAAATTTTGGTCTTCAATGTAGAAACTCTTGGAGAAAAGTAGAAAGAGAGATGTTACAAAATCAAATATTCTTTTATTTCCTCAAAAGCTTTTACTCTTCTGATGACTTTGTCTTACTGAACAGATTGAAATGGTACATTTTTGAGATCTAGAAGAGGCCAGAATAGGAAGGAAGAAACTACAAGCAAAACATTTGAGGATGAAATGTATTTTCCCTAATTTTTATTTATTCATATTGGTTACAGAGATTAGTGAGTTCTCACACCCATACATTTCGATGTGCAAAATGTATTTTGGTCATATTCATGTTCTGAATACCTGCCTTACAACTCTTCACTTTCTTCTTTTCTTGTCTAATAAGAATTTTCATTTTTGAGATACAAAAGACTAGGAATTGTATACTGTGCTTATCTGGGACAAATGAGAATTGTAGAAGAGATAAATACTATTTAAATGGTTTTTGGCATGATTATTTTAACAAAGGAATGTGAAAATTACATTTCCTTTTTGAAAATATGATTGCCATTAAGTTACAAATCCAACAGGAAATAAGACATTTGGGGACCTAACCTTTGAGAACTGGAACACGTTCAAAAACTATAGTCTCTCAAAATGCTCAGATTCCGGTAATAAAAATATGCCTGTTTAATTATATACCTGCTCTGCTATTTTAGGAAGGATTCTTCTTTGAAAATTGAGAAAACAAAAATTGGACATAATTAACCTTAAATGCCTAAGGGCATAAGTTAGTTATGCTCAGTGCGAAGCATCTGAGTCCAAGTCTAGACACTTGGGAGCAATTATACAGCAAGCTGTTTATTCTCCACATCCTATGGTACCTTTTGTGAAAGCCAGAATTTCCACTTTAAATACAAAGCAAAATCTTCTCTAAATATTTCTGCCACCGGGTTTCATCTTTCATTTCACCTTTCCTTCATTATGTCTTTCTGCTCCTCTCTGTTGACTAGATGAAACCTTGGAGCACAAACAAGGTGATTCTGACATATTTAATACAAATTTCCTAGCCCCTGGTTTTTGTATATGAGTTTCTTCATGTTTATTTTTTCAGTTTTGTTTGTTTATCTTGGACTTCATTTATTTCAGTTCAATTTAGCTATATTTTTATTTTTGCAGAACTTCTAGATTGCATCACAGGTCAAGTGTTATATAATGAGTTTATTAAGATGGATAAAAGGATTTTTCCCCTCAAAATTTTGCTGATAGGAAATTGGCAGTTTAAAGGAAACCTTACAAGAATTGATGGAGTCAAGAAAAATATTTCGGGGAAAGATTATATTGACTTGTGTTCTCAAGGACAAATGATCCTACCATGAGGGCAAACCATATATATATATATATATGGCATAAGTGCAGTCTTCTAGGGATGGCACTTTGAAGGTCAAGCACTTAGTAGAAAGACTTGTTTTCTTGTTCTGGGTGCGTGTCCTTTGTACACATTCATTCTGCTAGTTCTGCCACCTGGGAAGCTTTTCCTTGCCCATTGCTTTTTAAAGGTATCGATATATTTATAAGAATGCAACTTAAACATTTTTTTGCTCTATGTATATACACAGTTGTATTTTATTTTTAGCAAATAGTTACAAAACATAATGAATGAATTTAATGAGGAGTTAATACATGTACATAATATATCTTAATTATTGTTACATCCTCTTCCCTGCTTCTCCCTCCATCCCCTCTGTCTCTCTGGCCTCAGCTCATTGCCAAAAGATCTATTTCCTACTATCTATCTTCTGTTTTGGTCTTTATTCATAATTTCGGTTTCTCCTACAAGGGAGACAATGTGATGTTTAAGTGTGTGGATCTGGCTTAGTTTGCTTAACACTATTGTGTCAAGGAGTATCCATTTTCCAACGAATGACTCAAACTTTTCCTTGTGACAAAGCAGTGCTCCATGTTGTGTAAAAACCTCATTTGCTTTATTCATTCATCTGTTGGTAGACATCAGTCTTTGCCAAGACAGCTGTCACAAATCATGCTGCTCCAAATGTGGTGTGGACATATCACCATAATATGATGTCAATAATTCTCTGAGAAAGCTACCCATCAGAGGAACAGCTGAGTTGAATAGAATTTCTATTTTAAGTTATTTGGGAAATCTCCATGATGATTTCCAGTGTTACACTAGTTTACAATCCCACCAACAGAGGAAAAGCAAGGCTGCATTTGTTATTTAGGGTTCTTCATTTCTTGATGATAG
>NW_004524853.1:1436222-1449637 GCF_000260255.1 Octodon degus
AATTTTAGGAACAAACTGAGGTTAAGAGCAGAATATATTTCCTGGGGGTAAGGAAGCTTCTTTCTGAGAGAGGGATATAAGTGTGACTCGAGTGGGTTACCCCTGAATGTCTTTTCCAGGGATTTTTATAGAGCAAAATCATGTGTTAAGGTGGATCTAAGGTAGAGAACCTGGGAACTGTCTAGGTGGGTAGAAGCTGGCACAAACTATGGTCAACCGATAAGATTACAAGCACATTTTCTAAGGTATATTGGTTAAATCCAGGACCAAATCACATAGCAAGCAGGCATGCATACAGAATAGGGCTTTTCCTGTACTGACTGGGTTAGTGATTCTTCCAGACATCTTAAGATTGAGAGACCTATTTAGAATATCAATCTTAGATGTTTATCTTTAGGGAGGTGTGCATTTGTTTGATCTTTTGTCTTTAGATCTGGCCCACAGCCAGGGTGTTTCTCTCCCAAAGCTGCGAAGTCTTCTTATCTTCTATATTGTCTCTTTGAGGCTCTAGGCCTGTACGATTGCCTATAATGCTTCTATCTAACTCAAATGCCTGCAACACTATCTTCTAGAAAGTTTCTGTTTAGATTTTTGATATATTTTGATTTTACTTTTGTGTGTAGTGAGAGAGATAGGTCTAGTCTCAGTCTTCTGCATGGGTATACATAGCTTTCCCAGCAGTATTTGTTGAAGATGCTATCTGCCTAAAATATATGTTTTTGGATTCTTTGTCAAAGATCAGTGGGGATAGTTTCTGCACCCTCTGTGAAGTTCCATTAAACCACATGCCTGTTTTTGTACTTTACCATGCTGCCTTTAACATTGTAACTTTATAACATAACTCAACTGTTATATGTCACACTTTGTTCTTATCATTCAGGATTGATTTTTCTATTCTTCTGTCTCCTGGCTCCATATGAATTGTAGGACTATTTTTTCAATCTTTTAGAAATACTATTGGTATTTGATTGGTAATGCATTAAATCTATATATTAATTTTGGAAGTATGGCCATTTTGATGATACTGGTTCAGCTTAGAAATCTTTAATTTCCTTGGTTGCATTAATTTCTAGCTATTTAATGTATCTTGAAAGTATTGCAAAGAGTCTTGTTTTCTAATTTATTTTATAACAGGTTCATCACTATTGTACATTGATGCTACTGATGTCTGTTAATTTTGTACACTTACTTTGCTCAATTTTTTATTAGATCTGGGAGTCTTTTGGTACAATTTTGGGGTCTTTTATATAAAATTATCATGTCATGTGAATAGCAATAGTTTAACTTTTTTTCCTTTTCTATGCATATTCTTTTTATTTTATTATTTTGCCTCATTATTCAGGCTAAATTGTTGAGTATTATATTGAACAAGAATCATGTTAATGGACATTCTTGTCTTGTTTCTGAGTTTAGAGGAAAAGCTTAAAGTTTATCCCATTTATTACAATGTTTGAGGTAAGTTTGTCATTTTAGGTAGATTTTATCGATGGAAATAAAGTCCTTTAACATCTATTTTCTTTAGGATTTTTGTTTATCATGAATGGATATTGGACTTTGCCAAAGGCCTTTTCTGTATCTATTGAGATGATCATGTGAAATTGTCTTTAGCTCTTTCTATGTGATCTATTTCAATTGTTGGTTTTCCTATGTGGAACCACCATTGTATTAATGGGATGAAACCTAGTTTGCCATAATACATGACATTTTTAGTTATTTGTTGCATTTTATTTGCCAATATCTAGTTGAGGATCTTTGCATTTATTTTTTTATTTTTTTAATAATTTTATTGATAAATAGCAATGAGACAGTTTCAAAAATGATTACTAGCACAGTTTCAATAATTAATACATTGCATATTGTTGTCTTAGTGGTTATTCATTGTATGAGACGTAGACATGATATCCTGTCCACAAAATCTATTCAAACAAATTTCTCTATACATTGAATTAAGAGAAAGCAGCTGTATATCTATCCTAACTATTTTGAATATACGGGTAAAAAATGGTCCTTCATTTGTATTCTCCTTTTAGTTTAGTTTTGTCGGATGAGTATTCCATTATCATTTAAATATTTGCATGAATTCAGCAAAATATTCCAACATAGTCCAGTTGTTCATAATAGTGGGTTTTCTGTAGGATGAACAATGTCAGAAATTGTTGACTTGAGCATTTTACAGCTCAGCATATTAATATGGCTTTACTTTTTATACTTTGTTTTTATTTTTCTGATGGATGGTTAAAACAAGACCTATAAAACAAGAAATATAACTTTTGTGTCTGATAAAGTCAGTCAAATTCCCTCTGAATTTACCCTGAAACCCTGTACTGCAGTTTGTAGATCCTTTGTCAGTGTCAGCCATGTGGATGAGTCGCGGCCATTACTTGACCAATTTGCTTTCTGTGAAAGCCTGAGAGAATGTTTTTGCTCCATGTGACTCTCCTAAGGCACCACTCTACATCTTTGGTCACTTTCCCTTGTGGCCCCATAATCTCTTTGATCAGAAAATCTGGGACACAACTGAGTCACATGTTACATGCATTTATGATCATTAATCAGATTCACACATAATTTTGAGTGGAATCCATGTCTTGTTTGAATCTAAGCAATGGTTCCTTTTAGGATGACTTTGAGCATGCTCCTGCCCTTTCAATTTCATTAAAGAGTTGGAGGAATATTAGTGTCAGTTTTTTTAAAGAATATGTTTCAGTGGTGAATCTATTATAGTCAGCGATTTTCTTGGTAGATTTTTACTTCAACTTTATTGTCTGTTATTTGATTATTTAAGAATTTTATGTATTCTTGTTTCAGGCTTGGTAATTTGCCTGCATGTAGTAGTCTTCTAATTCCTATTGGCTTCTCCAACTTATTGAAGCAGAGGCCTGGAAGTAGTTATTAACAAAAATATAATCTTTGCTCCTCACATATCAGTTTCTATGTTTTGGATTTATTCTTTCTTCCATTTTTGCTACAAAATTAATTCTGTTGTCATATGCTATTTATAGTTGTAACAAGTCATTTTATGGCAACAAAATTACTTTCCCATTCATTCCATGAGGCACTAACATTGACTTGGCATTCATAGGATAAAACTAAAAGGATATACTACTCACTAATAATATAGGGCTCCTTATGAATGATAAGAAAATACACAAAGATAAATAATGATTCCATATCACACAAAAAGTTCATAGAGTTTTCAAATTATTTAAAATAGCTCTATTTAGTTGGTCAATAAGTTTTAATAAGAACAAATTATTAAAGTAAATCCAATGGGTAAGATTTAAAATTAACGAAGTAGAAAACATGCCTAAAATATAAAAAGATATATAATTTAAAATAACTTTGACAAGCTAGAATTTCTTTTTAATGTATTTGGTACAGGATCTCACTATACACTCTGATTCATAGCAATCCTTTCATTTCAGGCTCCCAAGCACTGGGATTATAGGCAGCACCAACACACCCTGTCTCGGTGGCCAGCTCAGTGCACCCTGCAGAGGGGCCGGTACAGCCTGTGGCACAGGGTACCAAATCCCATCCCTGCACTTCCTGAACGGGCACTTAGTCAGCTGATCTACCTTGCTGACTTTTAAAAGAATGTTTTTGCAATAAAAATTTTACATTGAGTTAATTAAAAAATTATTTATCAATGAAAATGACATTCATAACTCAATAACTGGAGAAATTACAAGGGTATAGGGATAAAAACACTCTAAAAAAAGTAAAATAAAAAAACAAAATATTTCACAGATATTTTGAATAGGAAAAATTAAGTCAGATAATATACAATATTCAAATAGTGAAAAAGAAAAATTTCAAAATCCTCTAATGAAATATAATCTCATGTATTATATTGGAGAACAAATTAATACTCTTTATGGAAAATAACAATATGAATTCACTAAATCATCAATTTTCTATTGCATATTTTAAATTCTCTTAAACATCTACAAAGACATATTTGTACTAGAAAACAAAAACATGCCTCAAGAATAAAATAGTGATTAAAAAGCAAATATGACATAGAAGATATAATTAATAGGTCCATATAACTCTGTATGTAGTGGGGAGATTTATTTCTTGTTCCAGAACTCACTATCTATGAGGCTCCATGAAGCTCATTTACTGGCTCTCTCTCTTGCTTCCCGCAGCAATAGCAGTTCTTCTGAAGATTACATTAGTTTATACATGCAAAGTACTTTAAAATTCTGATACGTAGTAATACGCAGAAAGTTTCAGATCATAGTAGCCTTTTCTTTTCCATCTATTCCTCTTTTCTTCCTCCAGGTCATTCCTGTGATTACCATTACTAACAGAGACTGAGGAATATATGCCAGAGTATGGTGATGCTCATCTCTGGAGATGCATGTGGCGCTGGGGTACAGTATGAATGTGACTTTAACTTCATCAGTAAAATTGTCTATTTAAATATATAAAAAATAACAATTGATATTAATCTCTCTGAGGTATAATTATATATACATATATATATATTACTTATTTGTAGAATTTATTTGCACAAAAAATCTCTCCAAACATGAAAAGATTGCTGAACAATGTAAATACTTATTACATACAGGCCTTCTGCACCAGTGAACACAAAGATAACTGCAGACCAATAATACATTAAAGAGTTTACAAAATATCTACATTTTTCATCATTGAAATGAACACATTTAATCCTATGTCTATAGATAACATACCACAGGTGGTGTTCTATATGTACTGGCTGACCCAGTATGCAGCCAGGCTGAAAAATGGAAATGGCTTGAGGTTCGCATTTTCAGGAGGAAATCAATACAACATGTTCTCGCCACTGCCCTTGGAGAATTAAAATAGTATAGAGGAGGTGCTCGTCCGCATCCACAAGAAAGGCAGCACCAAGCTAGCCAGGAAGTCCTGCTTATGATACTACCTCTTTCTACTCAGCTTCCCAAAGGCAAGACTGCTCTATTCTGGGATGAAAGGCACAACCATGACTTTAAATGACTTTTCCCACTCTCTCATAAATCCAATTTTATTTGGTAGACATCTTAGAATGTTTGACTCCAATTTTTACCTTAAATCTCTCAACCAGTTTTGTAACACAAAATGTTTATAATAGAAAAATGATTTCTTGAGATTATATGGAAAGCTGATTATTTTTTTTTTCCTAGAGAACAAATTGTAATGTGACTCCTTTTGAAAAAGTAAATTGCATTTCTTAGGTTTAAAATTACATATATAGAATAAACGTTTTTTAATTATTTTATTTTGTTTTGTTTTATTTTATCTTATTTGTGTTTGTACAGAGTTCCACTATGCAGCTTGCATTCATAGCAATCCTCCCTTCCCAGCACTGGGATTACAGGTGTGCACCACCACTTCTTGTCTCTGTGACCTTCTCAGGGAGCCCAGGGGCAGGGCCAGCTTGGCATGTGGTGCCAGGGATGGAACCCCTAATCCCTGTGTTTGCCTAAGCGGACATTTAATCCGTTGAGCTATCTTGCTGTCTCTAAAAATATATATAAGCCTTAATTTATTTCTATCTTTTTAAAATTTCTATCATTGTTTGTATGATTTATTTTTGTTTCTACTCTGAAATAAAATAAAATAAAAATATAACCCTTATTCTTTCATTTTATATATTACAGTGACTCTGAAACATTCTAAATGCTTTCACTGTTTCATTTACAGAAGGGAAAATGTGTGGATAACATAAACATTATTAGTGTGAAGCTGATGGAAAAGGAGGTGTTTGAATTTATTACCACTAAGCATTTATTACAAAATTTGTCATAAAACATTTGCTCACCTATAATTATATGGTACATTTAATCCTTCAACCAGAAAAGAGAAAGGAACTCCAGCTGGTTGAATAGCATAAAAAATTAATGGCACTGTCCATTAGTCTTAAAATGTATCTAATAAGATAAACAGGAGCGTGTGTTTGATGGGAAATCAAAGTTTAAAAAAAATGCTGTCAATGTAAGATTCCAAACCAGCCAAGCCCATGCTTGTTGGGTGAGGAATAAAAGCAGCGATAACATCATGACTTAAGACTTACAGTTTTTAAAATATGTATAAAAGATTTTTTAAAAACTAAAAGCAATACTTGTAAGTATGGAGATCACATAAAAAAGTAGGGCTCTTACACTGATATTAAATATAGAGAAATAATAGAAGACAGGTCAAATGAATACAATATTGTCTCTAAAATTTCTAAGCACTCCTAAGTACTGAAGGTAGTTTTATGCTTATCATTAAAGCCCACATAATAGGAGATCTTGGCAAACTATGTTTTTATTTATTTATTTATTTTGTTTGTTTGTTTGTTTGTTTTTATATTTCAAGGTCTTGCTCTGTAACTTAGGCTGGCCTCAAAATTGTCACGATCCTCTAGCCTCAGGCTCCTGAGTGCTATGATTATAGGTATGTACCACTATGCCCAGCAAGTTAATCACATGAAAGTCATAAAAAACATGAAAAATAAGAACTTGTATTAAAGTGAAATACACAGACTTTTGGATTATACACATCAGACAAAAGCTTAAGATGATGAGAACTATTGCAATTTTTAAAAATTGCATGTTTTATTATAACTTGGAGATATGAGTTGTGAAGTGAATTAGATAAGTGGAGTTAATGATAGTGGAAAAAATTGCAAGATATTAGAAAAATATAATGTGGAAAATTCTCCATATTTGATGGTCCAAAAGAAGTATGAATATTTAGTAACCAAGAGGCCAAAAAAAAAAAAAATAAACAAACCTAAAACCAATACCAAACAAAAATCCCCCAAAAGCCCAAAGTTCCAAAGCACTGTATAACTAATGCAGTGGAAATACCACAGTATTTAGATTTGTTCAGCCTTTTAGATATAACACTGATGCTTTAAGTCAAATGAGAGGTACAACATAAGTGGCAAAGTAGGTTGAAACCTATAAATTCTAAACAAAATAATTAAGGGTCTAGTTTTATTTTTAGGCCCCAAGGTGCGATTTATTTGTTTGAAGATATAAAGACTTGCTTGGTGAAAGCCAATTTGTAATTCTTAGGTTAATATTGGGTAGTGCCCAGTTAAGAGGTAAATCTCCCCTGCCCTAGCTGATGAGAGCTAGCACAGTGAAAGGAACTACTCATTATGACATAATTTCTTTTCTTATTTAAGATGAATCATATTCCTGATTGAGAGACAGAGAACATTGGTTTCTTCAGGAGGCTTCAGAGGAACTGAATCTTTCAAAGCTGACAACTCTAGTATTTGCTAGTTTGGAAGAGTAGGTACAAAATAAAAGTGATTTGATACTAAAAATTGAGAACACAGAAAACAGTATGAAGATACAAAAAAGTATGTTCAGTAGAAATGAGTATGTACGGAAATCAATAAGGATTAATTTCAAGTCTTCAACTAAGATAAAATAAAGTTAAAAGTTAAAACTTTTGCAGTGGATTTGACATTGAGTGTTGGGATTGGGATTCCATTAAAAATCTTAATATCTAAATTAAGGCCCATAAATTAAAATGAACACAGAGTATAGAATGTATTTTCAAAAAGGGCAGCATGTAAAAGAATACAGAATAGAAAAGATGATGGCCGTTTGGAGCTGAGTTCCCTCTAGAGGGTTATGTGTTCCTCAGGAGCCAAGAAGCAATGGCCCAGAGGTGCTGGCAGCTCTTCCCTTCCCTCCTTTCCCTTCTTCTCTCCTCTTCTCTGTCTCCGCCATTTTGTTCCTTTCACCCCCACCTTTGTATTCCATCTCCTTCTCCCCAGCCCTATCTTCTCTGAGTCTTCTCATTTTCTCTCCTCTTTCTGTTTTTATATCTTTCAGAGAGGGTCAGAAAGCCAAATTCTATGGAGTCTCCAATTTTAAGTGCTTTCAAATAACTATGAAAAAGAAAAGCTGCAAACCCACACTAAACTTGTATGCACTGGTAGATAATCTCCATGTGTGTTGTGGTTTGGGGATTTTGCAAAGGGAACAATGTAATACAGGACACATTTTATATTAGCTTATAAGGAATAACCCAAGAATCATATACAAGTGTAGGAAATCTATCCATACACTAAATACTAAAGACTTCAGATGAGGGCCTGGATCCTAATACCTTACATGAGTCCAGCTGAAAACCTAGAGCTCATGACAATGCCTCCAAAAGTCCAAGTGGAGGCCTAGAGCCCACAACAAAGTCTTTTTTTGTGACCTTCTCAGCCTGCCCTGGGGACTGGCATGGCATGTGGTGCAGGGGTCAAACCTTGGTCTCCTGTGCCTGCCTAAACTTGCCTAAGCAGATGCTTTAGACCACTGAGCTATCTAGCTGGCCCCAACAACAAAGTCTTATACAGTCTTGCTTCATGGATCTGTGTTGGAAAGGCCCGAAGGTTAGCAGGATGAAGCACCTGTGCAAGCAGGCTGAGGGGCCTGGACTGGTGCTAGGAAGCAATGCTCAAGGCAAAGCACCAGAGCTCCCCACAGAGGTACCATAGCCATCCTCAGCAGCAGTGAGGTCCTGAGCTCCTCCAGAGATGATGAAAGATGAGTTCCCATCAAGAAAGACAAGGTGACCAGCTTTTCCATGAGACTGAGCAGTGACTATTTTCCATTCTGGAGCCAGGAAGTAATGCTCAAGATGAGGACCAAAGCTCCCCCAAGGTTCATCAGGAAGCCAGCATGACAAGGTCCTCCAGCAGAACAGCCCAAGAAAACTAGCAGCTTCAAACAGCTCCAACAGCTTCTTCAACAGCCTCATCCAGCTCTTAGATCTGCCTCTTATGCTGCTGGCAACATCTTCAGATGGGCCTCCCACACCCAACAGCACACTAGCTTAGTTCAGCTGGGTGTAATACGTTGACCACCAGTTAGAAACCCACAACAATGTACTACCATTTTCGCATACTGGTCTCAAATATTTAATTACCCAAATCAAAACCAAGGGGAGAATGATTAGCTCAGGAGAAATGATAATCTAAAACCCTTCTAATAAATGACTAGTTACATGAAGACAAGTAAATGTCAACAAAGTGGAATTGAGGTAATTTATAAGTGAATTTTGTGCTGTGTTCTTTGATGGCAGATTTAGGGAAAGGTACTTATGGTTCTTGCATCTGTTAATAACGTTTTACCCTATGGATTATCAATTAAAGAAGATAGACCTTTGTTGCTATCATTATTTAATTGGAGTATAGCTCTTAATTGGGAATTGTCACACGTATGTGCTTAAGAGAAAGAGGAAATAATTCAGAAATTCTTAAAGAGTACCTAAGGGTAAGATCTACTGTGCCAAAATTGCCTTTTGGAAAAGAAATAGCGGAAACCCCACTGACAGAAGCACATAGATTTAGACTGCATAGAATAAAAGGCATTCAATTATAAAGAATATTCCCACCACTCAGTCAGAGTATGGCCTAGATAAAGCAATAATTTCATCTTTAATTTAAGCCCTTCTAAGACAGCATGAAATTCATTATTAAAATTCTCATTGTAGCCCAATCTATTTAAAACTATATGTTTAACCAAGCTGTGTAAAAATGTAATTCGTTTCACTTTTTATTAATATTCTATGAAATCTTCCCCTTTTGTTTCATCATACATTACAGATATAATCATATTTTAATTATTAAACATATGCTTTATGTTCATTTGAACATTACAGTTCCTAGTTTTGACTGCTGCATTACACTTTTTGTAAAAAGCATAAAATATATATGTTCTATTTCAAAGTTTTGGGGAAAGGGTGACATCCATAGAGATGAGATGCTGTGCATTTTTTGTTCTTACTTTTGCTATTCCATTTTACAATGTAATTTCTTAAAGATCCATAAAGAAATTGTAAAAACAGCATGAAAAACTAGTTGGAAAATATGGATTTAAATTTTTAGACTGTCATCTTTCTGGGAATTAATTACTCACTATGTAAAAAAATCCGTTTATTATGTCTGCATCTGAAATGATTATAATTTTGATCACATGACATCAATGACTTTGGCGAGTTTCAGGAATCGCATTCAGGACCTTGCATTTGTCCAGGCAGGTCCTGCACAGCTGAGCTCTATACCAGTAATGAAATAATTGAAAGATATGTGATTTTGCTATACACATGTAAAATTTACTTCCCCTTTACAACCTTGTTAATAGAATTGTCTAATTTTTAAGAATATCTGCTAGTTTTTATCCCTGAGCATGGATGAGATCTGGCATGATAGGTTAGCACAGCTATACTGCATAGTAGCTCCCTTTAAAACTGAGACATTTGCACAAAGGTATTTTTATTGTTGTTAATTTCAAGTCCTTGGGACTATCCTGTGTATCTGTTCCCTAGAAGAGTAAGACTGGAGCCGGGGAGATGGCTCAATGGAATAAGTGCTTCCCTGGCAAGCACAAGGGCCTGAGTTCAATCCCCGGTTCTGAAAAAAAAAAAAAAAAGAGTAAGACTGATCTTATACTACCTGAAACTTGACCAGCATTTTTGGCATATTGGCATATTGCCCCTGGCAAGGGAGAAACACGTTGGGCAATCCAGCAGGTTCACTGTTTACGGGGATGGGTCAGTGCTCCAGGACTCCCCAGACAAAGCACAACAGAAGCTGACTTTCTCAGTCTCTTTTGTCTAGAAGTCTTTAGTCAGGAAGTTGGCAGAGCTGTGCCTTCTGAGACCTTCAGCTTAGCTTGGGAATGAGTGGCTTCTCCCTGTGTCTTCACTGTATCTTCCCTCTGAACGTGTCCTCATCAGTCACACCAGATTTATGTGCAGTATGTCATTTTAATTTCATTAGGAGTAAAAGAGGGGTAGAGAAGGCCACAATTCAGCCAAAACTAAGGACCTAGCAAATAATGGAGTCTGTGGTGTTAAAGTGTTTGACCTGTAGCTGGTATTTAATACCAAAATGTTCCTAATAAAGTATTACTTTGAATATATCTGAATTTTTTCTTAAATTGCATAGTATACTTTCATATATAATATATAATTTTATATGTAGTTATGCTATTTTAATCAAAATATATTATAGAAAATTTTATGGTTATGAAATCATTTTTACACTTTTTGCAGTAGAAGTTCAAAATGATCTCATTTTATCTCTTCAATGGTCTAGTTTTATCATACTAATATAACTGAACTTTCATGCACTCTTTCTCAACCTGGAACTTAAGCTCTTGTATGCAAACATCTTCAGTAAATCATACAAACTTCAAAACCACAAAATTTATCATAAAGTCAGTCTCATATAGGTAACAATATCTTACCTGGCTCATTAGACCATGACCTTGCTCAATGGAAATGAAAGTAAAGTTAGACAATGAAGCAGGAAGTAATTCTGTAGCACAATTTATTCTCTCCTTAGGCCGTCTCAAACGCTAGTATAATGGTATAGGGAATAAAGACTATTAAGGCACATTTTTTCACCTTTATGGAGCATTTTGTTGATAATTTGTGTCATTTTGTAAGGAAATTTAAGAGCTAGAAATTTCTTTAAATATGCCAGTGAAGCAGGCTCATTCCCATGTCTGTGACTCATTTACTATGTAATTTCATTTGACTTCATCTATTAGAGAATGGAAATGGACAGCAACAAAGTGTTTCAACAGGGGAATAGGGGCTGCAGTTTTATAACAGGACAAAAAGAGTACAATGAAAAAAAGTGGGACATGACAAGACACATGTATATTTTCACATGAAGAATAAATATATATGGCATTCTCATGGTACATGTTAATTTCCTTATGATTTAATTAGTATTAATTATATTCTCTTCAATTTGAATAAGCTTCTGAGTACAGATAACCCAATTCTTTAAAAAGAAGAACAATATAAATGTCCAGTGATTAAGACCTTTATTAGGTTTTTTATTTGAAATATCAGTGCTTTAATATTACTATATATTGCATACATTTTCAAAATTGGAAACAAAATGACTGAAGAAAGAAAACTTTATTTTTTAAAAAATAAAAGAATAAATTCTATCTTGTTTCTACTGTTGTTTTTTCTATCACCATTTTGTATTCTTTAAAAATAAATAAAATGATCATGTTCTGCATTTTGGTAACCTAGTAAATGTCATATTTTATATGGATTTTGGATTTTGTAGATAAATTCCAAGTCAAATCTGGAATTCCTAGGGTGCCTACTCCCCACCAAGATGCTGGATCACTCAAAAACTGGCACCTTTTGCAGGCTTTCTCTTCCCTGTACCACACATAGACTTCACTCATGCAAAGGATCATTTGTTAGAGGTAGGTTGAACCTGGGACTCTAGCCACAGCCCAGAATTCCCAGATTGTGTTGTGCACTCAGGGCTGCCTGCTAGGCTTTGCATCTGTTGGCCTGAATTCAGGAAGTGAGGTCATATTCTCCATCTCTCAGACGTACCCAGACTTAAGGATTCCAGATGAGGCTTCGTTTGTGGTGGGCATGCTCCCAATTACACTCAAATTCCTTGTAGTTGTCTTTACAACTGTTTTCTCTCACCTCAAATAATCTTTTAGTCTAGAATTAGGGTTGGTAAAGGTGTCTAGTAAATACAATATATCTCATTTTTTACATAAATTTAAGTTTTTAAATATGAATATAAAAATGATATTGTCTGGTTAAACTGTATTACCCTTTCTCTGAAACTGAAATTCTTTTCATGATCTTTGGATGATGAAGAAAACATCAGGATTGACAATCATGGGAATACTGCAGTTGTACTCCTGTATTCATTTATAGGTTACAACTTGGTGATGTGGTATTAGCCCTGGATTTGGCAGCAAGAACTGTGCAAGAGGGTTCTGAGCTTTGTGTTTGCATCTGAATTTATTACTTCAAATATTATTTGACCTATTTTCCAATAAGTTAACCTGTTGTAAAACCTGAAAGATATTTAGTTTAGGATGACATATAAATTATTAACACATTTCAATAAATAACCTCCATTAATATACTGTAGCTATTTTTGTTAGCATCAGAGCTATTTTTATGCAAAGTAGCACTCAATAGATTTCTACTTATATCTGCTGTGGCTTCTACATATACCTATAATAAAAGCTTTAAAATACTACTTGTAACATTCTCATTTTAGTGTTTTAAAGTCAATATATTTCTATTAGAATGGATCTGATAAATTTGAGGAGATTTCCTTGAACTCAATTTCCTTTACTTTAGTGTTTTCTCTTTTTCTCATTTAACATAGAAAGTTAAGCTCTTATGACACAGGGCACTTAAGTAAGTTTCAAAAGAATAATTTTATTTTCATCACCGTAGTAGTATGTTTAAATTCTAGAGCAAGCTTTCTAACTATCCCATTTTCTTTCTTTTTTTTTAATTTAATTTAATTTTATTTTATTTTTTATTTTTTTATTTTTTTTTATTTTTCAACAAATAATACACTGCATATATTCTTCTTAGTGGTTAATTGCTGTACAAGATGCAGACTTGTGATCCTATTTACAAACACCATT
>NW_004524853.1:1452387-1453493 GCF_000260255.1 Octodon degus
TGTCTCATTTATTTAATAATGAAGATGAATTAGATCTTCAAGAATGTCTTTGCTAATTCAAATTTTATCCATTTCAATCAGTATTTAAGAATCTTGAAGTTAACAGTCATTAATCACCTTTGTTTTAGGTATTACTCTAGGCAATTCACTTCTAGTACTTCATTTGAAACTCACACTGATATAGGTGGTACTTGCATTTTACTTATCAAGAAACTAACCTCAGAGAGGTTAAGTGCTTGACTAAGGTCATATGGTTATGAAGTAGTGGGATTTTAAGCTTGACACCATTTATTTAATGAATGTCAAACTTGTTTATCTAATATTTTCAGTGTCTATAAATTGAAAGTAATTAATGCTAGAAAAATCAAGAAGTTATATTTTCTTAAAATAATTGTAGCTTGTATTAGCTGAATTAGTGCTTTTTAGCTTTCAGTGGATATAAACAACATATACTGGAATATTAGTGGTATAGCTATGATTTTTGATAGGATTAACAAATTATGTTCTATCACAAGCTATCCTAGAGAGCTAAATTTTATTATTAACAAAATATACTTGTACCTTGAAACCATAATGATAAGTGAAATAAATCTGACATACAAGCTTGAATACTACATTGTTTCTTGTAGATGAGAAATTAAGAGTAAAAATAAAGAGCATAATAAATGAAAGGTCATAGGATGAAGGGAGATAGATCATTATCAAAGGAGAAAAAAGGGCCAGGGATATGCACTCAGGGGCATATGCGCCTACCTGGCAAGCACAAGATCCAAAGTTCGACCTCCCACACTGAAAAAAAAAAAAAAAAAAAAGGAAGAAAGTCCAGAAATAGATAGCAGGAAAGAATCAGGGATGTAGGAACGTTAAGAAGGTGGAAAAATTCCAGAGTGTGATTCCACACATCTTAATTCAGAACGTGGTCTTTTAAATTATTTTTGGCAGTGTGTTTGTGCATGAATACATTGTCTTCAGAAACTATGCTAAAAACTTAGTTAATGTAAGCTTTTATTCTTCAACAGAAGAAATGAAATTGCCTTTTCCTTTCTCTTCTGGATATATGCACACAATACAGGATGAGGAAGGCAAAATTAAATGACAAGCTTATA
>NW_004524853.1:1454863-1461838 GCF_000260255.1 Octodon degus
ACAGTTTCAAAACAGGTTGGTAAGAGAGTTACAACAATTAATACGTTGCATATTGTCTTTGTAGTAGTCATTCGTAACTCAAGATGCCAACATGATATCCTTTCCAAACACTATTAGTACAAATCTTTCTGCTTATTGAATTAAGAGAAAGTGTCTATATATCTCTTCTAACAATTTTGTATATACAGATACAAAAGTGTCCTTCATTTATATCTCCTTTTATGTTTAGTTTTGTCAGAGATGGGTATTCCATTGCCATCCAAATATTGTAGGTGCATGAATTTAGCAAAATATTCCAATATAGTGCAGTAGTCCACAATAGTAGTGGGTTATCCACAAGACTGAAGACCATGGAGCAGAGTACTTCAGGTCCTCTATGAAAACAAATTCCAGCCCAGACTACTATACACTACAAAACTCTCTTTCAAGTTTGATCGAGAAGTGAAATACTTCCATGACAAAGAACAACTAAAGAATTTCATGATGGCCAACCCAACAAAGACTACCATTTAACTTTCTTTGTCATGTGATGGGGATGTATGACTATTTATCCAATGAGACATAAATAGAATTGTTGCTTGGCAGTAACCAGTTTTCTTTCCCAAAACAAATTGATAGTATGTATTCTTCTTTACTCTTTCTCTCTTTTGCTGGAAGGAGTGCTGAGAACTAACTGTGCACACAGGTTGGTCTCAAAAAACATGGCATATTGAGCACTGTGAAGAACAGAGCACCCACAGCACCACTGTGGAGCCTATCTGGGATTTTTGAACAATGGATGCATTTCTATTAATTTTGCAGTAGTTTTATTCTGGTTGGTTCTCTGTTACACTTATTGTGAATTTAGTTATAGAATTTGGGTTCTAACTAGTTACTGAGAGTTGGGTATATATTTTAATTATGGAGATATTAAGAGATATGTCTAATGCTATAGAGTTTGTAAGTGGTAAAATACAAAAGCATCCTTAGATTTTTTTGCCTTCTACTTTCTGACATATGCATTTACTTTCATAAAACCTCTGAGCCTTATGTGTAGCATTAAAAGGCCATTTCAGAAGGTGTTCATAAATAAGATAATTTATTTTGAAGGCTTAAAACTCAATAAATGTCCACTGCTTTCTTTACTGGGTCTTCTGTTAGATCTATGAGAGTAGAGAAATATTAGTGGCAACTTATCAGAACTCCAGTGAAGCATTTGGCAAATCCCATTAGGTGTTACAAGGTTGTATATAAGGTACAGAAATGTCTGTTAAGTGATAGAACAGTTCAATAAATGTGTAGATCACACTAAAGTGTTATTTAATTAATGATGGTCACCTTGGAAAGAACTATCTTGTGGCATGTCATAATATTCTTTATTTAGCCTCTAAGTTTTAAATTGTGGCTTGGATGAAGGGACATTTATCAAATTTGTAAGGTTGTACAATATTTTCAAGGGAAACTAATGTTTCAGCTGGTGCAACAGAAGCTTAACAGTTCTTCCAAACAGCTTTAATTTAGAAGTCAAAATTAACAAGAATCTTGCTAAATAGATCTTACACTTCTGAATGTATGAAATAGTCAAATGAAGAAGTACAGGACAGGGATAGTTGGTTAATGATAAGCTCAAGTTCCGTTTTCTTTGAAGTTCAGCAGCTGCCAATGATAAGGGAATAATTTCATATGATTTGTTCACATGCAAAAACATAAAATAGGGCTTTTCACTGTGATGTAGAGACAATTCAGTCCAGAAATTTTAAAATGTTTATTAAGTATTCAGATTCAGAGGTTGTCAGCCAGTATCTAAGCAATTACATCACCGCATCCCTAAGTATTTCTTTGGAAAGGGGAGCCTTAAACTTGGAAAATCTCTGGCTTGGGGAGAAGAGCATCACATTTCAAATATCCTCTTTCCTCCTGGAAACTGCTTCATTTTATTAATTGTTTCCATGACAGGGTCTCACTGCACACTTCAGGCTGAGCTTGTCCTCATGTGAAGCTGAGGCTGGTCTAGAACTTCTGATGATTTCCTTTCTCAGCCTCCCAACTGCTGGGCTGCATCAGCATGCCTGGCTGAAAGTGACGTTCTCATAAGGCTCTACAGACATGAATGAAGTTCTCCCAGAATCAGAGCTCTGCGTGGCAACAACTGAAGAGAACATGCCCTTGAAAGGAAGCAAGGGAGAAAGCCAGAAAGCTTATACAATGGAAGAGAGATCAGTGTATGAGAACAATAGTGTTTGAATATTGAAATGGCTTTTTTCAGGTTAGTACTAATATCATGATGTGAAAACTACAGCAGTACCTAAGGAAGAGATTCATCCAATCAAATCAAATATACAAACTTTGGGTTGCCATTCTCTTGAAATTATTTAAGCAGCAATTAAGGCTATCATTTAGGAGAATTACCTGTGTTACTGGATGTGGTAGTTGCATGTCTGTAATCCCAGGATTTGGAAGCCTCAGACAGGACTGCTGTAAGTCTGAGAGCTGCCTGTATTGCATAGTAAATTCAAGGCAAGCCTGAACCACATAGTGAGACCTCATTTGGATCAAAAAAGAGAGAGTTAGCATGATTTCACTAGATATCAAGTAATCTTTATCAAGTAATCTTTTGTTTTCTTTTGAGGAATCTTTATGACTTCCCTCAACTTTTGCTTCTCCAAACAATTATGAACACGTAACTCAGAATTTCTATGCTATTACTTTAAAAAATACTAAATTTAATTTAACTACTAAATAGGTTAAAATTCAACTTGACCTAAATAAGCAAACTGTGACTATCATATTTTAGGTTGGAATGTGTAAGATTATTACTAAATCCTTAGAATACTTCCAATCCAAAATTAAATGTATTGTGAATATTTTTAAAATTAATTTAAAAAATTAAACTGATGTTTTAAACTTATTAATGAAAATTACATGTTATGCTTCATATAGAATAGTTTTTTGATTTTAAAAACATATGTGGAGTCAGGGAGATAGCTCAATGGCATAAGCACCTGCCTTGTAATTTCAAGGTCCTGAGTTTGATTCCTGGTACCAAAAACAAACAAACAAACAAAAAATCAAACATGTGGTATCAGCCTGGAAATGTAGCTCTATGGTAGAGTGTTTGTCTACTCCATGTTAAGCCCATGGAGTTGATAATTAGTACTGCCACATATGTGTGTGCTTGTGCATATGTGCGTGATATATGTGTGTGTATGTGTGAGTGTGTGTGATCATGTTGTTGCATATGTAAGAATACATTTAGGTGGAAATACTATTTCAGTGTTTTTTTAAGCAATTTTTCAACTGCTAAACTGATGGAGCTAGCCAGAAACATAGCATTTATCTTATTATATCTTCACAGTGATTGCATTTACTGCTCTTGGTATACAGTTAAGAATTAATGTACCTCCATAGAAAACTTATATCAATGGTTTTTAAAGGACAATTTTGTTCTTAACATATTTTAGTGGGGAGACCTCATAGGTGATTTTTTTTTTTCCTATTTTGGAGTAAGGAAAATGATATTAATAAATAATTAAATGTCAAAGAAATTTAATACTGTTTTCCACCAGTTTAGTTTATCAAGCATCTGGCAAACATCATAGAAAAATATTTAAAAACAATTTTATCTATTACCTTCTACTACAAACAGAAAATGCACATTGTCAGAGAGTCCTGAAGTTACAGATGTTAAGCCACAACACTTACATTGCTTATGACATAGCTGGAAAGAGAAAACATGAACAGTAAATAAATTGCACATATTTAAATCAGCAAGCGAGTTTTAATGTGTTTAAGACAAGTGGTTAAGGAGTAAGAACTAATGAAAAATAAGAGTAGTTATGAATCAGGCTTTACTACTGTATCTAGTATTTATGAGTTAGGAGGAAACATTCAACAGCTTGATATTGAGGGAATAAATTGAGAAAGCTAAAGTCTGAAAATTACCTAAAGGAATTAGAACATAGATCCTCAGAAGTTGTTCAGGTAGAGACAGTGACTCCTTCACCTGCACGATGTACTCAGCATGGTGAATGTTTTAAGTTGTGTAAAGAAAGCTTCTGTCACCTAAAAGATCTTTTCTTGGCTACGGAGATGGGCAAATAAGGGTCTCACATAAAATCTTCTGATGTAAATACAAACCCTCCTTACAGGAAGGAGGGAGCTGGGCCCGCAGGAGGGCTTCAGCACCGCATGTTAGGCTTCCTTGCCTTGTGTTTTTATTTTACTGTTTTTGAATCTATATTTTATTAAGGAGATGCAATATGTATCTATATACTATACTTTTATATTTCTACCACTTCTGCTCCCACAACAGTTTTACTATAACATTTTATATCACTATTCAATGTTTATTACAGTATGAAAAATTTAGCAATTTAATAATGTAATATAAAAAGAGTATCTTCTTCAGCTTTTTACACTGTGCAAGGAAGTGAGTTCACTCTCCACTTTGTTTTTGGAGTCCAGACTTTGTCTCATACTACTGTTTGTGGCCTCAATTTATGGATATAAATCTTTTGCAAATGGGAAGGAAACAACAGATGACCATATGATGCTGGTTGGAGTCTCCATATTTTTATTTTATTTTTTTAATCTCATGTCATTTTTTCTAGAGTACATTACCAAGTTTATTTTTTGAGAAGAGATTTAGGAAATTATTGTTATATATAGATGACATAAAGTGCCTTTATTTTACAACCAAAAGAAGCTTAAGAGCTTCGTTATCTAGACTTTCATAATGTTAAATTTTTCCTAAAATTTAACGATGATACTCTGTTGCTTGCTAGCTTTCTGTGTTTATATTGAGAAATTCAAGACAAATTTGATCTGTGAATTTTACTGTTTTATATTCCTTTATCAATCCTATCTCAGCAATTTTATCCCTTGTTTCATGGATATTATATCCTCAACTCTACTGTAGATATCATGTTCTAAATATTCTCAAGTAGTCCTTATGTAAAACTTAGAAAAATCCATGCTTATCCTCCTTGATTATTTCAATCATTTCTATATTACATGTAATGCCCAGTATACTGTAAAAGTTATACAAACAGTGCTATACTGAATTCACTTTGGAATATTGCTAAGCAAAAGAAGGCTATGCAGAAAAAAAATTAAAAAATACAATATTGTTTGGTCCACCATCAGTTGAATTGGAGGTCACAAAGCCAGAAAGCTGATTGTATTCGTAGGTTCTGTTATGTCTTCTGATGCAGATCCAGTCCCTCACAATGTGCTGGCCAGCAAAGTGGATCTTTGCATCTAAAAGCCCAGTTCCTTGAGTTCTGTGACATGTTGTTTTATTATTTGTGTGCTGATTTCTTTCTCCCATTTGATGTGTCTTGTTTTTAATGTTCTAATATTTTACTGTGGTTTCTGTAAGATGACAGGTCCCCAGAATGAGGTACAGTGAATGGAATAAGAATACAAGAGAGACAAAGTTATGGGATCTGGGAGGCCACAGACTCTGAGAGAAGTCCTGACTGAAGTTTTTTCTGGCTACCGATTCAGGTCTTTTCTTTACAAAAAGCAGAAATGAGAAATGGGAGGGGAAGGTGCAGATTAGTGAGAATATTATGATTTATCTCAGGGGCTGTACTTTGGTCTTCCTGGCCGTTGTTATTGTTATTTCTTTGGATATATCATAGCAAAATGTCTCGTGCTGGCCTAGCAGCATTCTGCTGGGACTAAGTTTCTGTTGTCATTTCCTTTACACTTATGGTTTTGCATGATTTCCTCCGGAACAAATAATCACATGGCCAAGCCAAGTTCTAAGTCTCATATAGATTACCCATAGTAGGGTAAACTATTGAGTGTTCTTTTCCACATTGTACAATTGACCCTTCTACTGAACTTAACCTTTCTAACTTACTCTTTAATTTATATTTGTTTATACTTGTAAAGGTTAATTTTTTTAATTTTTATTATATTGCTAGTTTCTCAGATCTCTTTGGCTCTTTAAATGTTCTTTCTATGCTTATTTCATAATAGCAATAGTGTCCCTTTTGTTCTCTAGATTACTATGCAGTCTTTAGAGTTGTGCTGCTCCACACACCTCATTGCTTTGATCTCATAATTTGCCTTTATTCTGATTTCTTTCACATTAAATAATAGCCTGAAATATGTATACCAATACCTGGTTACATAAGACTAATATACTGCGTTTGTTTTTGAATTATGTGTGCACTAAGAAAATAAAGATGTCGCCAAACGGAATTCACAGTAAGAGGTATACAGTTAATTGTGTACCATTTGGACTAGGCCACATTGTGACTGAACATTGATTCAGGATCATTTCTGCGTGTGTCTTAAAGGGTGTTTCTGGAGGCGCATAACTTTGGCACTGGTAGACTAGGTGAAGCAACGCCCCTTCCAAGTTAGTTGGGTTTAGCAAATCTGTCCAAAGATGAATACAGTAAAAAGTTTGAGTAAGAAAAAGCTCTTTCTTTTGGCCTCACTGTACTTAAGCTGAGACACTGACCTCCTGACTTCAATGTGGGCTTGTAAAAGAACCGAACCTCTGACTCTTTAGGGCTTCCAACCTGAAGCTCCCAGCTCGAGCAACTTCTCAGCATCTAGGAGTCAAACAAACAGATTTTTAGGATCAATCTCTCTGTCAGTAAATGAAGTCTTTTTTGTCTTTCTCCTTTTTTTCTGTCTTTATTTTTCTCTGGCTCCAGTTCTCTCTTTCCCTCCCTCTCTCTCTCCCTTTCTCTCTCTCTCTCTCTCTCTCTCTCTCTCTCTCTCTCTCTCTCTCAGAAAATTCCTCTAGTTTACAGTTTATATTACTTCTTTTTGTGCTACCCTCACATTTTTCTTGATAATTAAATAATTTTGTAAATGGATGCCAATATTTTCAAATATAGGTGGATAAGACTGACAGTGACTAAAAATTTCATATCATATCATATCTTTTCTTGTGTTTGCTTAGTGTGCTCCAAACTCTATTAGTTCAAGATTAAGGTGTTATTAAATTGAAATCTTGGAATCATATATATA
>NW_004524853.1:1461938-1477990 GCF_000260255.1 Octodon degus
TTTTTCTTTTTGGACTGGGAATTGAACTCAGGACCTCTTACTTACCAGGCAGGTGCTACACGACTAAGCTGTATCACTTACCTCTTTTCCCTTATTTTTATCTTTACATCATTCCTAATTTTATAGTTGTGGGGTTTTTCTATTTCTCTTAATTTTTTAGGATTTCTAAAATATAGATTTTTTTGTCTTTATTTCTGTTTTGCACACTTGGGATTTAATTTTATCACAGTGGACATATTAGTTAGCATTTTTCTACCTGCTTTACTTTTCTAGATTTTTCCCTTTGCCTCTGTGAATTTTATGCCTTCTACTTTAAAGCAGTACAGTATTGTGAAACAGAAACTATGAATCAATCTTCAAAACTATGCATCAGAAAAAAGTTCTAAATAATTTTATTTCCAGGGCAGTAAAAATAATTCCTACCGTGAAAGAAATGATTCCAATAAAATCATGAATTATTAATATGTCACAGTGTTATGGTTTGTGTCTAGGTGTCCCCCCAAACCCTCATGCAGTCATGGGGCAGCTTCTGGAGTTTGTGATTATTGTGGATGTGGATGCTGCATCTGCCCTGGGCAAGAAATTTATATTATAATGTAAGGTGGTAAGAGAATCGAGCTGCTTGAGCTGTTGCTACCCTCCTTTGTGCTCTTGCTGTCTGCTGAAACCATGAAAGGTTGCTTTCTGCCATGTGCTGCTCTGCTTTGGAGCCAGCTGAATATGGACTGAAACCTCCAGTAACCATGAGCTAAATAAACCTTTCCTTCCTTCATTTTGGGTATCAGGTATTTGCCCCAGCAACAAGAAAAGAGTAACTAAGACAGAATTTGGTACCACAGGAGTGGAGTCGTTGCTGTGGATACACCTGACTATGTGGATTATGGGTTTTTGGGAATGGTTTATGGGAAGAGATAGGAAATGTTCAGAGATGTTGCCTACTTGTGAAGAGCTGGAACAGCTTCAGGTCTTCTGTAGGAGACTCTGGTCAGAGCTCAGAAGACCAGAAGGCTGATAGAAAACTGGCCTGTAAGACCAGGCTGGGGTGGTTTCTCCTGGGAAGAAGGACTGCATTGGTTATTGGACACCAGATCATGGGTGTTCTGACTTGGCAGAAAAGTTGTCTGCATTTTGCTCATGTCCAGAGACTTTGCCTGAGAGTGAGTTTAAGCATGGCAGACTGATTAATCTTTCAAAAGATATTTCAAAGCAGCCAAATATTGGGGTAGTGACTTGGCTGTTATTGGGAGCTTTTAGCCAGATTTATGTTGAGAATCAAGAGCAAGGAGGCCAACAGGAGGATATAAAATGTTGTGAGTTTGACCAAAAAGAAAGCACCAATAAAGCTATGAACTGCAAAGACAGCTGAGAGGCTGTCCATTGCCAGGAAGGAACGAGAGAAGATGGACGGAGGGCATCACAGGAGGTGGCAAGTCTCCACCCTTTGCGGCCTCAGAATCGCAAAGGTCTGGGACTTGCCTTGAGGGGAAAGCCATACAGCCCCATGTTCCAGAATGGCTGCAGTGACCAAATCAGGTTCCTGAATGGTGCCAGCAGGAAGAATTTATTCCTCGAAATCAGGGTCAGAGTGCTCAGTGATCCAGGCACTCGACTCCTACAGCCAAGAGAGAGGGAAGTCCGGTTACTGCTCCAGCTGGCAGCAGACCTGGGCATCATCCACGTGATGTGTGTTTTAGGCACAAGCAGAATGCTGGAGTTCTGAGGTTAAGAAGGCTTCTGCCTACATTTCAGAAGAAGGCTTAGGAGACCAGGCAGTGTGTCCTTGAGGGGGCAGTGTGTGAAGCTGTGAGTGAGAAGCCTGTTTAGTGGAAACCCCAGAAGTTTGGAAAGGCCAGGAATGTGGATCACCTAAGGTATACTGCAAAGAGGGAGCAAAGCCAGCCTGCAAGAGAAGCCATGAGAGCTACCAACATGAGTGCTATAGGAGTAAAACCATGTAAGGCCTTTGGAGCTCACAACTCATCACAGATTGCTTGGGATGTCCCACATGCCGCATGGAACTGTGGAATTAATGTTTGCCCTACTGGATTTTGGAATTGTGTTGGTCCCAATGCTTGGTATCCTGCTGTGTGCTCCTTTTGGAATGGCAGTTTTTATCTTGTGCCTTTGAATGTTGCAAGTATTTAAGCTTTCATTTGTACAGCAGCTCACAGTTGAGACTTTGCCTTGGATCTTGGAGGAGATATGGGACATGGACTTTTCAGCCATGCTGAAACTGTTGGGACTTTGGCAACTCTTAGAGATGGACTAGAATGTCTTTTGCATAAAGGGATGTACATGAGTCTTTGGGGGCCCAGGGGTGGAATATTATGGTTTCTGTCTAGGTGTCCCTCCAAACCCTCCTGCAGTCCTGGGGCAGCTTCTGAAGTTTGTGATTATTGTGACTGTGGATGCTGCATCTGCCCTGGAGCAGGTAATTTGTATTATAATGTGAAATGGGAAGAGAAGCTAGCTGCTTGAACTGCTGCTACCCCTCCCTTGTGCTCCTGCTCTTTGCTGCAACCATGAAGGTTGTTTTCTTTTTCTTTTTTTTTCTTTTAACTAGAGCTTTATTTTATTTTTTGCCATAATTTTATTGATAAACAAATAGCAATGAGACAGTTTCAAATCAAATTGGTAGGACAGTTTCAATAATTAACACACTGCATACATTCTTCTTAGTGGTTAATTGCTGTATAAGATGTGGACTTGAGATCCTATTTACAAACATCATTAGAACAAATCATTCTATTCATTAACAGAATGTAACTATATATCTATCCTAACCACTTTGAATACACAGATACAAAATGGACATTCATCTGTATACCCTTTTTTTGTTAAGTTCTGTTATTTGAATATTATAGATGTGTAAACTCAGCAAAATATTCTAAAAGAGTCCAGTAGCCCATAATAGTATTGGGTCTTCTGCTTAACTGGCAATGTCAGAAATTGTTGACCTGAGTCTCCCACAGGAGAGTCACATGGAGAGAAAACATTCTCTTAGGCTTTCACAGAGAGCACATTGGCCAAGCAATGGCCGTGACTCATCCACATGGCTGACACTGACAAAGGTTCTACAATCTGAGGTACAGGATCTCATGATAAATCCTGAAGGGATTTCATTGAATCAGAGCCAAAAGCTACAATCTTGTTGCAGAGGTCCTGCCTTACATGGTCTTAACCATCCAGAAGAAAAGTATAAAAATGAAATATAAGAAATAAAGCTATACTGTTATGATGAAGGTTGTTTTCTGCTATGTGCTGCTGTGCTTTGGAGCCAACTGGATATGGAATGAAATCTCCAGTAAGCGTGAGCTAAATGAACCTTTCCTTCCTTCATTTTGGGTATCGGGTATTTGTTCCAGCAAGGAGAAAAGAGTAACTAATACAGTCACATTTTATTTAGTAAAAGCTATTGCCATTGACTGTGGCTGCTGTTATAATGGAATAACCAGAATTTGGACATAATCATGTGATAGCTTATGAAATTATTCTCTAATTATTGATGTTCAAAGGGCTGGTTAAAATAAAAATTATATAATAATTTTTCTGGTTACACTCCATGTGAAATGGGAAAAAATCAATTAGAAAATAAGGATTCCTTGTCTGGAGCTCCCATGTGATTATTTTCTTAACATAGAAGACACATTGCCTGAAGATGCAAAATAGGAGTTTCTTCAACTTATTATCAGTTTTAACTAATTAGTTAATACTCCTATTTTAGGATTTGTTTTATGATTTTTTGTTTTGCTTTGTTTCATTTTCCCTATGCTTCTTCTCTTCATAAGCCATGAAGTCAAGAAGAATGGGCAGCAAAGTACTTCAAGTTCTCTATGAAAACAAATTCCAGCCCAGACTACTATACTCTGCAAAACTCTCTTTCGAGTTTGATGTTGAAATGAAATACTTCTATGATAATGGATAACTGAAGAATTTCATGATGACAGAGCCAACCCTACAAAGACTACAGAAAGATATTCTAGAGAGGGATCTTCCCTATGCTTAAGAAGCAAATGCAGGTCAGCAAAATAGCTCAGTGGACTAAGCACTAGGTTAGACAAGTACAGAGACTGGAGTTCAATCCCCAGCACCACACATGGCACTGGTCCTGCAGTCATGTGTGTTTCAAATATGTCTCATATTTGAGTTGTCAGTTGAAAGAACCACAGGCTACATAAGGCAAGTGAGCACTAAAGAGGTGGCTAGTATGACTAAAGGGATAAACTTGTTTAAATGAATCTCAGTTTAAATAGCCATATGTGGCTAATAGCTATCCCATTAGACAGCAAATCTCCAGACTTTACCAAAGCATTTAGAATTTAATGCCAAATAAACTCAAGCCTAACTTCCCTTTGAAATTCAGTGTGACCTCTTTACTGTGCTAAAGAGGTTTGGGCAAAGGAGAGAAGGATGATAAAGCCTATAATCCCAGCGCTGAGGAGGCTGAAAATGGAAGGATCATTATGAGTTGGAGCTGTTCAGTGAGACCAAATACATTTAAATAAAATGTACAAAATACATTAAAAAGTGATGCATTTTTTTCGGCTTACTTAGTCAGATTTTTGAATATTCTTAAATTTTTAAGGATAAACTGTTCA
The DNA here is from genome assembly GCF_000260255.1 of Octodon degus. NCBI lineage: Eukaryota > Metazoa > Chordata > Mammalia > Rodentia > Octodontidae > Octodon > Octodon degus. The sequence continues at coordinate 1,466,537 of NW_004524853.1, forward strand.
CCAACACTTTCCAACAAGGAAAATTTGGTAGCAAGAATTGGAGGAGGGCAGGAAACTCATTAATGTCAATTCTCTGGCCAGCAAGCTTACTAGTCTTCTTGCTTGCTCTCAGGACCCCTCCAGACCCAGCCCAAGCCCAGGCCCTGAAAGTGTGTGGGAGAGCTTCCGAACTCCCCTGTGCCTGCTGGACTTCTCCAGACCAAGGCCAGACCTGGCGCATGAGTGAGACCTTCCTCCATGCTCTTGGGATCTCTCCAAACCCAATCCAAGCCCAGTCCTTGATAGTGTGTGGGAGAGATTCCACACTCCACTCTACCCACTGGACCCCTCCAGACCCAACCCAGGCCTTGCATATAGGCCTGGGGTGAAACTCCAAAGCTGAATTCCCTGCAGAGAGACTAGGGGACAGAAACAACAGACTAATCTAAGACCAGAAGATCTTGCCAGAGGGGCACAACAGGTTCACTTCCAAGAGCTACAGCAGGAAGGAGCTCAGCACAGCAGCCAGACCCAAGCCAGGCACAACTGGATGGACTCAAACTTAGATCTGCACCAGAATTTCAGTAGGTGCTATGGTTATAACTGCACCAAAGTTCTACACCAAAGGTCAGAGGACAATGCTATATAAAATGACAAGGAGAAGGAGAAAAATGCAACCTTAGGCCCTGAGCCCACCCAGAACAAGTGCAGAGGACACTAGCACAGAATAAACTGGGAATCACACAGCTGAAATGTTTGAATCAATAGTATCTGAAAGAAACAACTGCAAGGGGCCTGCCCATTAGCTCAGTTGTTTAAGTGCCTGCTTAAAAAAGCAGGGAGGCTCAACTTGCACTGGTTGAACCCCAATACTCCCGCCAAATCAGAAATGCCCTGAAGGCATGTTCAGGCCACCCAAAAAAATAAAAAAAGGAAAAAAGAAAAGAAAAAAGAAAGAAACAACTGCAGAAAGGTATAGAGAAACTCAGGTCAGAAATAACCTCTGAAATAAAGAAGAAATCTCCGAATTAATAGCATCTGAAGTAAAGAATGAAATGCAGAAACATATAGAGGAAATCAGATCAGAAATAATCTGTGTAGTAAAAGAATTAATAACTGTTTCTCAAGAAGACACTGATAAAAATAGAAGAGATTAGAAAAATGACAGATTCCTTGAATGAGCAATACAGGAAAGAAATACAGTGCATGAAGCAGTGTCAAAGAGATATAGAGGAATTCAAAATCTCAATGATAAGCTTGCAAAACCGTTTGAGTGAAAGTGAAGATAGAGTTTCAGACCTTGAAGATGTTGGTGCAGCTAGTGAAAAGGTAAGAAAAGATCTCTTAAAAACAACTAGTAGGGTTAGGGTTAGAGGGTTTGTGTTAGGGTTAGGGTTAAGATTAGGGTTAAGAGTTAAGGGTTAGGGTTAGGGTTAGAGTTTGGGTTTAGGGGTTAGGGGTTAGGGTTAGTGTTTAGGGGTTAAGGTTCAGAGTAGGGGTTAGAGGTTAGGGTCAGGGTTAGGATTAGATAGATTTAGGTTTAGGGTAATGGTTATGGTAAGGGTTAGGTTTAGACAGGGTTAGGGTTAGCATTAGGGTTAGGGTTTGGGTTAGCATATTTAGGATTATGGTATATGGGGTTAGGGTTAGTGTTAGGGTTAGGGTTATGGTTATGGTTTATAATTAAGGTTAGGGTTAGGATTAGAGTTACGGTTAGGGATTTGTGTTAGTGTTAGGGTTACACAGAATTATATTTTGGGTTAAGGTTAAGGTTATAGTTTAGGGGTTATGAGTTTGAATTTGGTGTTGGTGTTGAGGTTTGGTTTAGGGTATTTATAGTTATGGTTAGGGTTAGTGTTAGGGTTAGGGTTGGTGTTAGGGTTTGGGTTAGGTTTTATGTGTTAGGGTTAGGGCTAGGCTGAGTATTAATGTATTTAGGGTAGGTTAATTAGCATTAGGGTTAGGGTTAGGATATTTAGGGTTGGGTTTAGGGTTAGTGTTAATGTTAGGCTTGGGATTGGATTTGGGTTTCGGCTTGCTGTTGGGATTGTGGTTGGGGTTAAAGGGCAGGGTTATGGTCAGTATTATAGTTAGGATTAGGGTTTAGAATTAGGGTTTAGGGTGAGGGTTATGACTTAGGGTTAAGTTTGCGGTTAGGGTTATACGTAGGATTAAAAAAAACCAACTAGGATGCACGAAAATATAATTCATCACCTGCAAGATGATGAAAAGAAGAAAAACATGAGACTACTAGGCATTGTTGAGAAAGAAGGAGTCAATACAAATGATATAAAAAGAATACAGACAGAAGTAATAGCAGAAAACTTCCCAAATATGAGGAAACAATCTGACATCCAGGTAACCGAAGCATACAAAACTCCCAATAACTTCAACCCAATTAAAAACACAATGATACATATAATAGTAAAGATCCCAGAAATCCAGCACAAGAACAATATACTGAAAGCCATTATAGAAAAGAAACAGATTACATTTAAAGGAAATTCCATCAGAATTACGGCAGACTTCTCTTCACAAACAATGAAGGTAAGAAGAACTTAGAGCAGATTACTTCAAGTCCTCTATGTAAACAAATTCCAGCCCAGACTACTATACCCTGCAAAACTCACTTTCAAATTTGATGGAGAAGTGAAATTCTTCCATGACAAAGAACAACTGAAGAATTTCATGATGACAAAGTCAAGCCTACACAACTGACAAAAGTTGTTCTAAAGAGGGGCCAAAATGATGAGAACTCCATGAACAAGAACAGAAGGAACCCACTAAATATGGCAAACAATGAAACACAGGAGAAAAAAGAAATAAACAACAGCAGGTAAATAATATGTTTATCGTAAGTCAATACATCTCAGTTATAACCATCAATATAAATGGATTCAATTCACCAATTAAAATACTGACAGAGTGCATTAGGAAACAAAATCCAAAAATATGCAGTACACAAGAAACAAATTTAACTCATAAAAAAATTCATAGGCCAAAGCCAAAGGATGGAAAATAATACTACATGTCCCAGAACCTCAGAAAAGAGCAGCTGTAATAATCCTGATCTCAAGAAGTCTCAACTTAAAACCAAGAATAATCAAACAAGATAAATAAGGGCACTATATACTGGTTAGCAGAAAAATTCAAGAGGAAGAGGTAACAGTCATAAATATGTATGCACCAAACACGCCAGCATCCAACTCTATAAGTCAAATCTTAATGGACATGAAAAATCTAATATACAATGCCACAATCTTAACAAGATACTTTAAACCCTCTTATTCTAAAAAGACAGGTCAAGTAGAAAAAAAATTAGCAATGAAGTAGCAGAACTGAAACAGAGCTTGGAACAAATGGATTTAGTGGACATATACAGAGTGTTCCACCAAAACACAGGTGAATACACATTTTTCTCAGCTGCATATGGGTCATTTTCTAAAATAAAGCACATGGTAGTCCATAGTTCATGCTTAAGTGTATACAAGAAAACAGAAATTATCCCATGCATATTATCTTACCACAGTGCAATGAAACTGGAAATAAATGACAAAAGAAACAAAAAAAACCCCCACAAATACATGGAAATTAAACAACACTCAGCAACCAATGGGTTACAGATGAAATTAAAAAAGAAATTGAACAATATCTACAATTCAATGAACATTCAAACACAACTTATTGCAATTTATGGGACGCGAAGAAAGCAGTTCTCAGAGGGAAATTTATAGCTGTAAACTCACACATTAGGAACACAGAATGGGAACAAATAAACAACATAAAGTTACACCTCCAACATCTAGAAAAGAAAGAGCAAACCAAAACCAAAGCTCAATGATAGGAAGAAATCATGAAGTTTAGAGCAGGAATTAATTCAACTGAGTTGAAGAAAACAGTTCGAAAATTAAAGAATCAAAAACCTGGTTCTTTAAAAGATTAAATAAAATCAATAAGCCCCTAGCTAACCTCATCAAAAAGAGGAAGGAAAAAATTCAAATACAAGCAATAAGGAATGAAAAGGATGTAACTACTACAGACCAAGTCAAAATTCAGAAGATTATCAATAGCTACTTTGAGAATCTTTACGCTCAATGAATAGAAGCTTCAGATGAAATGGACAGATTCCTAGAAAGGCACAAATTACCAAAACTGAATCAAAAACATATAACACCTCTCAATAACCCAATAACAACTAATGAAATACAAAATGTAATAAAGAGCCTGCTGACAAAGAAAAATCCAGATCCAGATGGATTCACAGCTGAATTCTACAAGAAATTTACAGAAGATATAATCCCCATACACCTTAAAGTCATAGAAATTGAAACAGAAGCAGTCCTCTCAAAATCATTCCTGGAGGCAAGTATTATACTGATACCAAAATCAGGAAAAGACACAACTAAAAAACAGAACTACAGGTCAATCTCCCTCATGAACATAGATGCAAAAATCCTCAATAAAATCCTAGCAAATAGAATACAGCAAATCATTAAGAAGATTGTACACCATAACAAGGTAGGATTCATCCCAGAGATGCAAGAATGGTTCAGTATATGCAAATATATAAAAGTAATACACTATATCAATAGAACAAAACCAAAAAACCACATGATCATCTCAATTGATGTGGAAAAGGCTTTTCACAAAGTCCAACACTCATTCATGTTCAAAGTCCTACAGAAAATTAGAAGAGATGGCCTCTACTTCAGTCTGATAAAAGGCATGTATGACAACCCAATGGCTAACACAATTCTAAATGGGGTAAAACTGAAATCTTTTACTCTCAGATTATGTACAAGACAAGGATGCCATCTACCACCACTCTTATTCAATATAGTTCTGAAATCATTAGCTAGATCCATTAGACAAAGGAGAGGAATAAAAGGAATAAGAATAGGTAAAGATGTGAAATTATCTTTATTTGCAGATGAAATGATACTTTACTTGGAAGGCCCAAAAACTGCACCAAAAGCTACTAGAATTGATATACACATTCAGTAACATAGGAGAATACAAAGTCAATACCCAAAAGTCAATAGCATTCCCTTATACAGGTAACAAACACACCAAGAGGGAAATTAGAGAAACAATACCTTTTGCAATAGCACCACAGAAAATGAAATTGCTTGGAATTAATCTAACTAAAGAAGTCAAAGATCTTTTCTTTTTTTTTTTCTTTAACATTTTTTTTTGTGTGTGTGTGTGTAACTGGAGATTGAACCCAGGCCCTTGTGCTTGCCAAGGAAGTGCTTATTCTACTGAGTCATCTCTCAAGCACCCCTCTCCTTTTTCTTACCTTATTAAAATACTGAGTTTATTTCACATGAGTATTTGTCTCCCTACCATCTCCATGTCTGACCACCACCACTGCTACTATGTCTTATCATAACATTCCATACGTACTTAAAACCAAGTAAAGGGTGGAGTTCCATCTTTAAAAACTAAACAGGCATTTCAAACAACACATTCTTGGTGATGGGACCTGGATCACATTTATCAAACACGTTAGGGAAAGATCTCACTTTGCATTATAAAAAGGATAGCCATTATAAAAAAGATAGCAACTGTTACAGAAATGAAAGATGACGGAAAACTTTAACAAACTATTTAAACTGTTTTCTTAAAGAGACTTCCATCCTGCATGTCTGTTCTATGGAGCAGTATTCATTCACTTCTGTCTGCATTCTCTCCCACCTAAGTGCATGCCACCATTCCATTGAAGATTCAATTGTCATGGACATGAGCCTCCTGAGGCCCCAGAACTATCTCTTCAGTTGTAAACTAAAGGCCCACAGAGATTACCACTTTAAGGTGGATAATGATGAAAATGAGCACCAAAAATCTTTTCAAGGAAAATTACAGTACTCTGAAAAAATATATTGTAGACGATTTAAGAAAATGGAAAGCTATTTCCTGCTCCTAGACAGGAAGAAACAACATTAGGAAGCTGGCCATACTCCCAAAATTGCTGTACAGATATAGTGCAATCCCTATCAAACTACCACCAACATACCTCACAGACCCAGAGAAATCATTGCTAAAATTTATTTGGAAAAAGACATGACCTAGAATAACAAGGGCAATCCTTGGCAACAAAGACAAGGCAGGAGGCATTACACTCACTGACTGGAAATGATACCACAAAGCTACTGTGATAAAATCACCATGGTACTGTCAACAAAATAGACTTGAGGATCAATGGAATAGGTTAGAAGATACAGAAGTGTCTATGAGCACACTCAACCACTTTATCTTGGACAAAAGAGCAAAACATGCTTACTGGAAGAAAGATAGCCTCTTTAAAAAATGGTGCTGGAAAAACTGGCTCTCCACATGCCAAAAACTAAAACTTGACCCAAGTCTATCACCATGTGCTAAGCTAAAGTCAAAATGGATTAAAGATTTAAACATTAAAACAGAAACACTAAATCAGCTGGAAGAGAAAGTAGGAGGAACTCTTGAAGACATAGGGATAGGCAAAGAGTTCATGAACAAAAATCAAATTGCATAATTAATACTTGAAATAATTAACAATTGGGACCTCCTCTTTTTGAAAAGTTTTTGCACGTCCAAAGAAATTACCAACAGAGTAAAATGACAACCCACAAATTTGGAGATAATCTTGACTAATAATCATGCAGGCAAAGGTCTGCTCTCTAGAATATATAAAAAACTAAAAAACATTAGGTCTCCAAAATTTAAAGACCCAATCCAGAAATGGGCAGCTGAGATGAACACACACTTCTCAGAGGACAAATTAGAGAAGCGAATAAATATATGAAAAAAAGGTCCACATCACTAGCCATCAGTGAAATGAATTTAAAATAACACTGAGACACCATCTCACCCCAGAAAGAATGGCTATCATAAAGAAATCAGACACCTACAAGTGTTGTAGAGGCTGTAGGGAAAAAGTAAAACTTCTACTCTGCTAGTGAGAATGTATACTGGTGCAACCATTATGGAAATCAGTGTGGAGACTCCTTAAAAACTAGGACTGGATCTCATTCATACTAGTTATTCTTCTATTGGGAATTTTCCCAGAGGAACTGAAAACTTTATACCATAGTGATATATGTGTACTGATGTTTATAGCAGCACAATTTATGATAGTGAAATATGAAAACAACCAAGAAACCCCTCACCAGAGGAATGGATGAAAAATATGTGGTATTTTTATACAATGGAGTGTTACTCAGCTCTAAAGAATGATAAACTCGAAGCCTTAATATATAAGTGGATACCACTTGAAGATACACACATAAGTGAAATAAACCAGACCCACATGTATAAATATTAAATATCATGTAATCTCTCTAGCATAAGAACTCAAAACAAGAAATACAAATAGAAAGGTATAACACAATTAAAGGGAATATGAGAACTTGAGGATTAGACAATGAAGAGAGGACAAGGAGCAAAGCTAGGAAACATGACAGGGGGCAAAACCATACATTTATATGCACATGATACATAAGGCAAAGATCCTGAGAATCTACAGCATATTTTTGAAACTAGTAGTTAATTGGTAGGATTCTCACCCTTCCTAAATATATATGCAGATATCTGTGAACTAAGCAACTGCCCTGATGATGTGTAATGGTAGGGTCATGCTTGGAATGCCTGTCATTGTGGTCTTTTAAATATGTACTGCTTGCCCTCACATACCAATTACTGCCATACTGTCTTTCAAGTAAATGTTTGTTTTTTAAAAAGGTAATAAATGAAAACAAGAGACAAGAAAAACATGTCACAAGACTGTCCTAGTATAATGCTCTATATGATTAGATTTCTAAATTTCTGTGTAAAATGTGTAACTGTTTATTCCTATTTTAAAATGTTTTTTATTTTACTAATTTTTTCTACATATTCTGTAGGGACTTAAAGTTTAATATATCAATATGTGGTGCAAAATACCTGTGCTATGTTATGCCTAAGATGTTTGATATTCAGACAGATAGTTAGGCTTATCCCAACTCTGTATGTTGTAGGGTAATAATAAGCTTCTCTTCTGGAGGGTTAACAACCTAAGTTTGTAGACCAAAAATTAGAGAAAAAGAAGTGCTGCAAGGACAGCCAACATTTTGGCCCTAGCCTTTCAAGGTCGGTGAAGACTCAGGACATATGAGAAGCTATACTGTAAAATCATGTATCTCAGTTGTATTCCAAATTTTATGACCAAGGAGATTGTGAGGTCACAGAGGAAAGTGATCAATGATTTAAAAATATGCCTAAGGAGAGTCACATGGAGAGAAAACATTCTCTCAGGATTTCACAGAGAGCAAATTGGTCAAGCAATGGCCATGACTCATTCACATGGCTGGCACTTTATCTATGAAGTGTGATACAGGGTTTCAGGATAAATTCTGAGGGGATTTTACTGACCTTATCAGATATAAAAGTTACATTTCTTGTGACATAGGTCTTGCTTTACCTTGGTCTTAACCATCCAGCAGAAAAGTATAAAAATGAAGTATGAAAAGTAAAGCCATATTAATATGCTGAGATGTAAATGGCTCAAGTCAACAACTTCTGACATTGCCAGTCTTATGGAGAACCCATTACTATTATGGACTATTGGACTATGTTGGAATATTTTGCTGAATTCATGTACCTGCAATATTTAAATGACAATTGAATACCCTTCTCTGACAAAACTAAACACAAACGTGTGATACAAATTTATGACTGTTTTGTATCTGTATATTCAAAATAGTTAGGATAGATATACAGCTGCATTCTCTTAATTCAGTGAATAGAAAGATTTGTTTTTAAAGTGTCTGTGGACAGGATATCATGTCTGAATCTTGCACAGTGAATGAACACTAAGACCACAATATGCAATTTATTAATTATTGAAACTGTGCTAGTAATTGCTTTTTAAACTGTCTCATTCCTATTTGTTTCTCAATAAAATTATTTAAAAGAAAATAAAGCTTGATAATCTTTTCCAGGGGCTAACAACATTTTCTTAAAGGTATGTGATTAACTGTTTTTTGTTTGTTTTTGAGTCTTTTTTTGTGTTACAAATTCTTTTAGGTTTTTCCATGCAAAGAATTTAATCTATAAGAATTGAACTCAAGTAATTATTCACTAATCATAGATTAAATAAGATATCAGAATCTAAAGCCCATTCCTTTTTACTTGGATAGTTTGATCATTAATTGTGATATGTAAATTTATTTAAAATTATAGGATTTTTCATGAAACCATACTGTAACAATCTATAGTTTGTTAGCATCTGCATTCTTTTTTATTAAGTGAGAATGTTTGGTACTATATCTGATACTGAAAGAGATCAAACTAGAACTGATAATTAGATTTCCAGAGTTAGATAATGCTTTTTTTTTTTTTTTGGGTTGGGGGGACTGGCTCAGCATGCCTTCAGGGCAGGTTCGGCTGGCTTGAGTTCTGGGGATAGAACCACAGCAACCTGAGCCTGACTGTTTTGTTTAAGCAGCCACTTAAATAACTGAGCTAAGGGGCAGTCCCCCTAGAGAATGAATTTTAAAGTAATCACATATTTATAGTGTTTGGAATCCATTCCATTTACCTATAGGTGATGCATTATGTTTGATTTTCAAAATTTTATTATCATTCCATAGTCACATGGGGGGGTGTCTGAACCTGAACTAGGTGCTTCATTTCAAATTGCTTCTTCCATCAGCACATGGAAATCATTCCCTATCCTGGGGACAGCTGTGAAGGAATCTTAAGCCTTGTCTGCCATAGAGGTATTTCTGTCTGGGAACTTGTTCCTTAATGACCTTTATATGAAATCCCTTGCTCCTGTGCCATCTAATTTGCCTGGGATTCTACCATCTCTTCAAATATCCTGTAAAGGATCTAAATGTCATGCCCTTTTCTCAGAAATCATCAGGGTCTATAAACTCATTTTGACTTTGAGGAGCCCTCCAACCAAGTATCAGTTTAACTTTAGCAGTGCAATATAATTTCATTTTCTTCAAAATTCTTTCTCCCAAATTATTTATGTGGCATATATACTCTATAATAGAGAGCCCTTCCCAGGCCTGTTCATAGCCCACAAAGTTTGAATTTGTAATCTGATTGTTAAGTTATTGGAATCCCAACAAGTTAATTTTAATCCATCACTCTCAGTACAAATATTGGCATGAATAAAGACACTGAGGCATATTTGCAGTTATGGGGCGCCAAGGGGGCCTGAGTCCAGCCATGATGATTGCTACCTGGAACCAAGGCTTCGATACAGGCCAAACCTGGTTTTTATTAATTCATGAAGGAATGGCTTGAGGATGAGTGATTATGAGAGGTTTGGAAAGTAGGTGAGTGCTGTGAGCTGAGCTAGGAGGAGGCCTGGAATCACTTCTGCATAAACAGAAAGAGCAACATGCAGAAAGAATACTCTGCATAACACAACTGAAATAGCATCTAATGTTTTGGGGTCAGAGCTTCAACTCTGATGTTTAATCTTTCAAGCCCAAGGAAGCCATTACCTCTATCTCCAGGATTGATCCCAGCCAACAGCATGGAGCACTGGCTCTTCATCTGCCTAAACAGACTCACATAAGGGAACAACAGGGAGTCTAGGGAAACACTACCTGTTGTCTTCAAAGACTGCACCTCAGCACCTCAGCTGGACTGAAATGCATTGCTCAAAGCCAATTAAAGGGATAAGGAAGAGTCCTAGCCAGCTCATTATATATCAGTACATGGAAAGAGGGTCAGAGTCAGCCAAAGTGGAGACAGTTGCTCCTCCTTCAAGGAGAGTCTCCTAGATGATCCTCCACACTCTTTCATTTGCCATGTGAAATTAGATGCTTGAAAGTAAAAATATAAAATACATCTATTTTCCACCATATAGTAATGAATCCAATGGAGCCTTAACAATTAAAAATCAATAAATTTTAGAGAATTTATAGTGAATATTATTTAAACATTCCCTATCAGAAGTAAGTCAATGTTAGCAGTTCTTTTTTTCTGTGATTATTTCTTTTTTCTAATATTTTAGAAAAGATTATTACTTAAAAATACTACCATAGACAAAAATTACTGCTGTGGTAAAGTGCAAGTTTCTTCAGGATCCTATGTGCCTGGGATGAGAGGCATGTACTATGACCTCCCTTTTTTTTTCTTTTTGAATGTTATATATTTTAAGGAGAAAGAAAACAATATTAATAGACCCAGAGTGCAGGCCCGGCGAGTGAGTGAGACGACCCAGGGCCTGGCGGGATCCTAAACAGACCCAGGGCGCAGGCCCGGAGAGTGAGTGAAACGACCGAGGCCACGGGATCCTGAATAGACCCAGAACACAGGCCCGCCAGTGAATGAGACGACCCAGGCCGTGGGATCCTGAACAGATCCAGAGCACAGGCCCACGGATCCTCATTCGACCCAGGCTGCAGGCCCAGCAGGGAACCCTTCAGCAGAACTCCCTGCAAAGAGACTAGAGGCAAGACCCACCCAGCTGATTCAGGAGGAGAACATCTTCCA
>NW_004524853.1:1479637-1481614 GCF_000260255.1 Octodon degus
AGGTTTGTACCTATGTTGTTTATTTATTATTTCTTGCCTATATCTTATAATATGAGAAACTACCTTGACAGTAACAATACACAATGTACTAACCATTGTTACTCTCTTAAAATCTTGTTTTGAGATTTTGTACCATTGTTTTAATTTTTTTTCTTTAAAATTAAAATAACTGATATCAAAAAATTTTTTTAAAAAGTAAACAATATTAAGAAAAAAATCAGAAACAAAAATCTTAGGTACAGAAAATGGTTCTTGATCTGTTAGATTTTTTAACGTCCTGAACACATTGCTACTGAAGTGTCTAATTGGCTCTTCAGAGTCCAATATTCAGTGACTTAAAGAGTTTTACACTCTGTGTGACCTAAAGTAAATGATTAATCAAAGTTTCCTGTTGCCCATGTTTGAAAAAAGATCCTTTTCTCACTGGTTAAATTTCATTGTCTTCCAAACCAATGAAGGTACGTAGTAAGCCTCGATTCTCATCTGTTTCCTTATGGGATTTTGAGAGAACATATTTAGATTTACTGGGAACCAGAATATAAGAGCAAGCTAAAAGCCCAAGAAAATGTGACTTATTGAGAATAGTGTCTATGAAAGTTAGGCAGGAAAGGGATCAAAATTAGATGAGCAAGGTCTTCAAACCACAATATAGGCCTGATCCCTGAGAAAACAGAGGAGAAACAAGTAGCTGGAGATTCAGGCTTAGTGTGGCTCTGAGCAGGCCTTGGTCAGCCTAACACTTGCAAAACTGTTAGAGATGACTCACACTAGGCACATGTGGCCAGACCCTCGACACTGGGCACACTCAGAGCCGGTGTGCTAGGGGATGCCCAGCCAAGCAAAGGCTTTGGGTCTGATGCCAAGTTTTATATATCAGCCCTCTTTTCAGCTGATTGGAAAGTTTACTTCTAGAAAAATCATCTTAGCAGTGTACCTCTGTAACTATGTGAAATTGCATAGCTATCATTTCTGTATGAATTAGCACTCTTAATTTTATGGCTTCTAATAGAATTTTGCTTTAAAAACTTATTAGCAAGTTGTGGGGTCATCACAGACTGCTTAAAGATTTGAAGAATAAGGAAGAGAAAACTAGATTTAAAAATTAGAAATTAATAGCTGCTTCAAACAGAGAAATACACAGATGAGGAAATAGAAGCTACTGAGATGAGAACAGTGGAAGCCAAAACCAGAAACTCTTTTCTTTGTGGCTCTGGAAGCTGGGTATCAACCTTAAATCATTTACAATACAGAGTCCATATGACAGCATTCCATAAATAGTTCCCATATATTACCTTTTGAGAACTTATTGCAAAGGAATTGGAAGAACCTGAAAGCTCCACAAGGTTCAGTGAATCAAGAGGAGCTTACTGCTTATCCATTTTAGGACAGGAGGGACACAGCCAGAAATAGACCACCACAGTGGTAATTGAGAAGAAACTACAGAGAGAGGTCTACTTCTACAGATTCCTCTAGAACGACAAGAAGACAAATGGACAAATTCTTATTTATTTTTCTTTCCCTTTTGCCTTTAGTCTCCCTTCAGGACTAGAGAAGGGAGTACAACAAAAATAATATGAATAAAAATAGGATAGTTACTGTAGAGATGCTTTCTCTCTTATAGTATTTATAAATCCAGTAAATATGCACTGGGGTGGCATAGGACAGTCATACTGACTTCCTGATTTGGGTCACTTTGAATATCTGAGTATTAAGGGTTATGTAGGGTCTTTAATAAATGTTCATGTGATGCAGAATATTTCCATAGTTTGGATCTATTTGTGATCATACAACTTTTAACAACATCCTTAAAGCTTGCAACTACTGCTAATCTCTAAAAAAATACTGAAAGTCTGTTAGCTATTGACTAGAAATTAGTGTCTTTCTTAACTTTAGACTATCTTTCTCTCATGTGAAAAAGAAGCAGATTGGGCTGGAGAGATGGCTCAGTGGTCTAAAGCACCTACTTAGAACAAGCTT
>NW_004524853.1:1481714-1495095 GCF_000260255.1 Octodon degus
CTCTCTCTCTCTCTCTCTCTCTCTCTCTCTCTCTCTCTCTCTCTCTCTCTCTCAAATAAATAAATAAATAAAAATTTAAAAAAAGAAAAAGAAGCAGATTACACCATAAAAATTTATCCTAGTAGGAAAATATCATCTTTTATCCTTTTCTAGTCTACCAATTTGTTACAGTTACACATCTGGAACAGCATCTGTAATCAGAAACCCCACTTAATTAAGCTGACAATAATTTAGTTGTTCTCAAAGGCCCATCTGTCTTCAAAATTTTTCAAATCAGGGGTCTAAATGGGCTGTCATGTAAATCATTATTTTGAATCTTTAGTCTTTGATGATTGTACGTATCCCTTATCTTTTCTATAGTGAGTGATGTAGCATTGCTTTTCATTACATTTCTTAGAGGTGGTAATTATTGTAGCTTGATTCCACTTATCACAACTCTTACTCAAGACTCTTCCAATGCGCATGTTATTTACAGAAACTATACATTCTTTGGAAGTAGGGGAGCCACCCACAAGATGAGGAGAATCTCACTGAATGACTGTGATTGGTTGTGGCTAACAGCCCACCCAACCTTACACCTTTTGATCTTCAACAACCCATTGTCTATTTGCAAAAGAACAGTTGCCAATTCAGAGTCAGTGCCCAACAATAAATTGACAATATCCTTTGAAAAGGCCAGGAGGTATATTCTTAATATGTATTTGTGACTTAAATGCAGAATCTTTTCTTAAGCTATCGTAATGCCCTCATAATTCGAGGGCACTACACCCGTTAAAGGATTTATTTCTGGTAAATGATAGTTTATGACTCTCCACTGAAGTGACTCATTTCAGAATTCTGCACATGTCACTTGAATTTTAAGCTGCATCAATATTATATTTAAAGGTGTGTGATAGAGAATTCCATATAAGTGTTGCATTAATGCTGTGGTCAAGGAGTTTGCCATAGAATACAGTGGTTTGTTAAATGGCATTGAAATTTGCATTACTCTCCTTCCTGAAATGCTTGCTTCTTCAAAAGTGCCTGGTATTTTTGGCACTCTTTTGACTCCATGCCTGGTGGCTTTCTGTTCACTGAAATCAAGAAGTCTAAAGGCTTTCTCTTGGGGGATTGTGAATTGGCAGGAATTTACTTTCATGCCCCTGGCATTAGTCACAAGTTTTTATTGTTGATTTAACAATTATTGTGGAGTGTGATGAGTTTGAGGTCAAAAGACACTGAACAAACAATCTCACAGACAGCCACAAAGGAAGTAACACTTTCAGGAGGCCAAAGGTAACTGGTTGCAAGTTTCTGCTCAGACCCCAAAATGGGTGCTGAAACAACAACTAATTTAAACAGCTTCGTGACACTGGTCTATCCCAGCTGTATTTGTCTCTTGTCTTATGTATGTCATGGATTCTATATAGCAATCCTAAAGCAGCTGTGAGCACAACTAATGTCAATCTTTGTCAAAAGGTAGAATAAAATTGAGTGTCCTTTCAAAACTTTGAGGCAGTTCTCTCCTGTGAAAGTTTAACCATACTTTCAGAATACTTAACTTTCAAGGCTTTCATCTTTACCTTAAGCCAAAATTATAGTCATTTTGGATATTTTAACCTTCTTGTTCTTTTTAATAAAGAATGGAATATAAAGTTATCTCCTTTTGATGTAGTCCTGAATCTCCTCAAGAAAATCATGTTTTAGAAATTCCCAAAGGCTTGTTTTTATTGCCAAGAGATACTTTTTTATTAACTATTTCATTACTGGACAATATGAGGTGTTATAATACCACCTTTAGGTAAACAATAATAATAATAAGTTTATTGTAATTGCTTCTTGGAAATTTATATCTTTCTGAACTTTAGAAAGTGGGCTTATTTAGAAACTTGACCTTTAAAGTCATAATTAAGGTAAGAATAGAGATAATATTATAACGATTTATAGAGTGCAATAAACCCAATGGAATTATTCTTATCAGAGACAGAAAAAGACACAGACTTAAAGTCATGAGGAAAAGAAGTCAAAAAGTGATTTATTTTGAATAAGCCAAGAAATACACAGAATCCTCAGAAGCTGGAAGTGGCATGGAGCCTTTCCTACATGTACCTTTACAGGAAGTGTGTCCTGCAACATGACGTCAGATGTATGGCTCCCAAGTATGAGGAAATGTGTAATTGGCTTTTGTTTCAAGTACTAAGTCTGGTCATTTGTTACAACAACTCAAGAAGATTCATATAACCAGAAATTGTGTTTGTCTCTACTTGCTAGAGGTTTCTGTACCATTCTGCTTCTCTACTAGTCAGGATTAGTTGCATTCATTATAGCGCAAGTCACTTTCTTAATGGTTAGAAAAATGGCAGAATTATAGTGGGGAATAACCTTTGAGAAATCCTGGGGATGAGACTTAGAAAACGGATAAGAATTTAGAGCTTAGGCTTTCAGAACAAAGACAAAAGCAGGCTGCAGGTCTCATCTGGTGAGCACAGTCTTGCTTCTCTCACTGGCCAGAAACTGTGAAGCTGCCCCTGTTCAGCAGGACGGGGTGCTCCCAGCATCAGCAGCCTTGCTGCCACTCTGCCCTGGATCCTGGGGGCTGCAGATGCTTCTGCTACTACTTTGGTGCAGTTGCACCTGTCGCTGATGCCTGCATCTTGTGCACTTTCAAAGTCCTAGGAAAGCCTATTAGATTAACCCAGACTAGGTGATTCCTCCATTACTGAGTTTTCATGCACACAAAAACAGGGGTGGACTGGCAAACCACTGTTCTCAAGGGCTTGCAGGATCTGCGTTCTACCAGCCTCACAATGGTGATGAGTTGCAGTATGTTCACAATCATAGGCAGGAAACCAAAGGTAGAGAGGGGGCCCAAATGAAACAAAACTGACCAATAGCATGCCCTACACAAATATGCACAGAGCATGTTTATCTAGAAACAGATCATTAACTCTGTAGAGAGATGAGACTGCTTTCAAACATTCAACTTTTCACAAAATAGTGAGAAGAAAGGAGGATTTGCATTCATTTATATTACTCAAATTGATCTTATCTAGTAGAATGAAAAGAGAATGGTAAATAAACAATATTCCTTTTATACCAGTAAGTACAAATTTATAAAGTACATAGAGCCACAGCATTTTTCATATTTATTTGTAAGAGGTCTTTGTTTATATTAAGAATTACCATGTGTTTCTCAATAGAATTCTCAAAATTAAACTTAGATGGTAAGTTGATAATTCTAATGAAAGTAAATATTCTGTTTGCATATGCTTAAAGATATCACACATAGGACAGAGATGTAGCTCAGTGATTTTCACCTAAAATGTTCAAAACTAGGTTCAAGTTACCAATCAAACAAGAAAATGTCCAAAACGAAAAATGAACAAAGAAAAATTCTTCAGACATAATAGGAGTAAAAGTCAATGACTTGATAGTGTCATCTAAAGGTGCTAAGCAAGTAAATTAAAACATATTAAATGAAACCATATTTAAAGAAAATTTCATATTAACATTAATTAAAATCCTAAAATTGGGGCCAGGGTGATGGCTCTGTGGAATAAGTACTTCCCTGGCAAGTGCAAGGGCCTGAGTTCAATCTCTGGTTCCACCAAAACAAAACAACAACAACAAAAATGCTAAACTTAAGTTAATGAATGGAGATGAAGGAACCCATTCCAACAATGGCAGCGTTCTATTGTCTAGCAATTTAAGAATCACTGATATCAGGGCTGGCCAGATAGCTTAGCAGATTAAGCACCTGCTTAGGCAAGCACTGGGGAATGGGGATTCGAACCCCGTGCTGTTCTGGCCCCACCCCAGAGAACATGCTGAGAAAGCAGATGAGCATGGTGGTGCGCCTCTGTAATCCCAGCACTTGGGAAACTGAAAACAGGAGGATCACTATGAGTCCCATTGCGTAATGAGATCCTGTAGACCCTGTACTAAATACACACACACACACACACACACACACACACACACACACACAGAATCACTGATGTCACTGTAAGTTCCAAAAGGTCTCCCAAAAACTTATTTACTCATACAAAATAAAAATCAAATTCAAGAGTTTATATGAACACTAGTATTGACATTTTGATACACATCGAATGGCTTATCTTTACATTTTGAAATTTGAGACAGTGTCAGAAATGTAGCAGGCATAACAGTTTTTTCAAAGGCTTAGGAATTGTCAGAAATATTATAGTGTACATCATGTTACTTATGCCAGCAACAGAATGAACTTTAAGAAAGTCAAGAGAAAGATAAGGTTCTGAAATACTTTAGTAGTATTTTAAACACATGCCTTCACACAAAATAGAATGAAAAGTACTTCCTTATATTACCTTTGTATGGAATTAATAATATCTACTTTTAAATTAGATTTGGTAAATAATAATAATGATTGTTTTGTTCTTTGTTCCTTCTCCATTCTACCAATTTTCTACTAGATTATTTAATGCAAGTTTTGAAAAATTACAATTTTAATTTTAATAGTTGTTTGTAGCCAAGGGTCTGTCTGTTAATAAACTCCCAACAAAACTGCCATCGTTTTGCAAATAAGACATTTTCAAAATCCAAGGGAGACTGAGGTATTTTCTTGCCATTTTGACTACTTTCTGCTGCTAGGCAACATTAGGAAAATATGGAAATTTTCTGTGTAATAGTCCAGTGTCTCTCTCCAGCTTCTTCTTTATAAACAAGCAGTCATCACACTCCAGATTGTACATGAGTTTTGAGGGGGGCTTCTGTGGCTGTGCTCGTTTCCTGAATCTGGCTTCCTAACATCTGTAGTGTAGGTGTGACAACAGTAACTGCCTCACCAGTGTTGGCTGTGACTCTGGCACAGCTCCTCAGCAGGTCCCTACTGAGGTTTTGGCCAGGCTTCTGAAGTCCCCGATGATGCATATTCTTCCAAGCCCTCTAACTTTTTTCAAATATACACAGTGGCTTTATTTTTTTGTCTTTTTTAACATTTCAATTGACAGATGATACAATAGCTTCACCATCTCTGCAAAATGAATTATAGAACCCAGTGACATGTAGAAAGCTCCTCTTTAAGAGTCATGTTACCTTTCCCAGAAGAGTTTGGTTTTAGCTGAATCATGATCTCCATAGAGACTTAGGAAAGAATGGTTGGGAACAGAACAATGTAAGTTTCCATCAGTGGAGTTATTTAAGGGGATCGTTGTCATCTCTCTGTGACTTTCAGTCCTAATACTTGAAAGTTAACCTTTCACTAATGCCTTTATTCGTTGGTATTTTTATGCCTCAAGTTGAAATTTAGACAATAAAGAATCTGACATATAAAACTTCAGTTATTTTAGATTGCCAAAAACATGTAAAAACAAAAAAGCTATTTGACTTTTAGTTAGGCTTTACTATATCTATCAAGAAGTGTTTTATTAGATTTATTTTGCTGTACTCAAAATAAGTAAATAATTCCTTCCATAGACAGCTAGACTTTCACTTAATGATAAAGCTGAACATTGTGATGGCTCATCTGTATGTTTGTTTTCTGTTCATTTGCATTAACTTTTACTGAGATGGTAATTAGTGAGTTACTTACTTTACCAAAATATCTTCCTAGTAATCAGAAGTTCACATTTTGCAATTATGACTAAGTTCCTCAGCAACAAATGGCAACAAACATTTGGAGCCAAAAAATATGTGCCTTTTAATGAAGTTAAAACTCCAGCTTGCCAGAGTGCTAAGCATGGTAACATATTGCTTGAAGGAAGTCCATTTTACCAGGAATAAATAAACACTGCTGTGAAATAAATCTGTTTCAGATTTCAAATGCAATTGTTTACAATATGGCACCTAAGGGTAAAAAACGAAAGAGGCAAATGAATTTGTATATACATTCTATGATATTCCTGTGGTATTATAATTAAGACTATAAAGCATCGCCTTTAGCTAACAGCTCTTGTGAGAATTCTTTCACGTAGGCGTAGTGTGCAGCAACCATGTTTTGTTTGTCTTGATTTCCTCTGATAACAATTTCAACTGTCTGCTGAGCGAAGGCACAATGTAATTTTTATATAGAATTGTTTGCAAAACCCGACAGATGTTACCAGTATTAGCTCATGCTGATTGGCTGATGAGAAATAAAGAGCCTTTACATATTTGGAAATGAAATTTCCTACATGGACCAGAGAAAATGCATTCCCGTGCTTTAAGTGGAATTACAGAGGCCCTGAAAATTATTGACTAGGGTCACCAGATATTTATGTTTAGCGTTACATAAATTCTAAAAATATATGGGCAAATTTAGTTGAATCTCGTTGTTCGTAATATCTCTTTCAGTTTGTTTTGTAACTTATCCTTGGTAGGACTCTATTTACCTCAATGTTTCCTGAAAAGCAGACAGTATTCTATCTTATTCCATCATTAATAACTTACATCTAGCCATCATTTTGGTAATGAATGTCAATTTTCCAGAACTTATCTGTTTTGTCCTTATGAAATATGTTTCCTCCTCCTATGATGAATGCTCCTCCTTATCCTCATTATTCCCTTCCATGTACTCTTTCCTCTTTTCTTCCCCCTTTTGGTACTAGAGATCAAACTCAGGACCTTCTACTTGCCAAGGAGTTACTTATTGCTGCTCAACTCTCCCCCTGTACTTTTTCCTTCTTTCTGATATTTAACTACTGGCCATTCCCATTTTCAATCCTTGTGACTTCCCTTCACCTACAGTACTTCTTGGAGCAGACTGGTCTCTATGATCATCAAATAAATATTACCAACTCAAAATATTGGTTCTGGAATCCCATGTTTGCTTTTTTATGTATCATTGTCATTCACATGTGAATATATTTAGGAAAGAACTCTTGACATATGTCTCCAGATGTTCTTCATTCCACTGCAGCATTCTGTGACATTTCACTGATCATTCAGGACAAAATTCTAGGCTCATGTATACTTTTCTTTATCACTTTGCCACCCAAATTCAGATCTTGCTGATGCTTACTCAGACAGGAGTCATTCACAGTCTGATCACTTATCGCTGCATCCATTAATGCTGCTCTGCTCAGTCAGACCTTGTCCACAGAGCCCACTGCAACATTTTCCTATGGACCTCTGCTTCTACTTCGTAGCCCCCTCATACTGGCCCTCAAATCTATACTCTCTATAGTTTGAAAAATATTAATTGGAATTTAATGTTCCCAATACCTCCACTGGCCTCCAAAGCATTTGGAATAATTCAGTCTTCTAAACAGTTTAAAATAGTCACTATGACCTGGGCCACTACTGATTGGCATTAGTTTTTTCTTTTCTTTTATTTTACCTATTCCACTCATTTTTAGCCCAATTGACTTATTTCTTGCACAATAAGTTGAGCTGAAATTATTTTCATTTTCTGTCCTTTACCAATGTCGTGTCCTCTAGGAAATTTTTCCTGATTAGTTCATTCAAAATAGCACAAGAAATATATGTACTGTATTTCTTACCATTTTTTAAAATTCTATGTCAATTAGGAATTCCTTTTCAGGAGGAAATTTTTATTTTATACTTGTTTTAATACATGAGTTTGTTTGTGTCTCTCTCACAATGAAGGCAACTTACAGTGCCTGTATACAGATGTGTAAATATTTGGTGCTCAAAAATTACTTCTGCAATGAATAAATTTATTGTTCTCTCTTTATTTTAGGCCCTCTTTTTTTTTCTAAGTATGCTGATATCAACAATACAACACCTTCCTGACATACAATTTTCGCACAGTGTTTTTATTAGTACATCCCTTTTTAACTGGAGACTCATGAATGATTTTCTTTGTTCTCAAGAATCTATTTCAGCTCTTACTGCATTTTGCTTTCCTAAAGAAATATCCATTATTTCATTTTCTTTAAGGAACAGACAATATTAATAAATGTCAAGTTCCCCTGACAAAGTTCCTGTAACTTTATCTCAGGTTCTTTGATGAAGATAGAATCTTTAAACCTCTATATCATTTTAACTATGATTACTATGTTTCCACTAAGGAACCATATTTTTTTGGGAGGGGCATTGGAGATTTGTGTGTGTGTGGGTGTGTGCGCGCGCGCGCGCGCGTGCATTTGTGTGCGTGACAACTGATGCTAAATTTCTTTTTGCCAGGCTTAAGATGTTTTTCTTCAGTTACTAGAGATTTAATCCAGTGCCTTTGTAATTGACTAAACCCTTAGCCAATTTTAAATTTTATTTTGAGACAGGGTGTCTTTAAGTTGTGGAAGCTGATCTCGAATTTACAATCTTTCTGTCCCAGTCTCCCACTGTGGTGGAATGACAAGTATGTGTCCCCATTGCTAGCCAAGTATTTAATTTTCTTTTTTAAGGGCTCAGGATTGAATACCTGGGGACTTGTACATGCTAAGCAAGTGTCGTACTGTGGAGCTACATGCCCAGTCATGCTGAAATATTTTTGCTTAATTATTTTGTTTTTCATTGTTGTTATCAATCAGGTTATTACTATAAGCTCCCATGGTACCAGCATTTTGATAATATTTGAATTGTGTTGCTCATTATAGTGATTACTACGGCTCAAACTCAGATGGTGAAGCCCTACCACCTGGCCTCTGCTAGTCTTGAATTTTGCTGTCTCCCTGGCATTAGCCAGTTCCAAGGTAGTGATTGTTACTATCAATCTCTGCCTGCAAATAGGTTGTTTCTCAGATTATATTCTTGAATGTGTTCTGTAAATCCACTCAAACTTTCCTACCTTGGTGAGCCATATGTCTCCATCTCAGTTCTATGTCAAGGTATTTCTGGCAACTGCATCATCTATAAGTAATTTCTTTTTATGTCCTCAGAGCTATGTGTTAGTCTGACTATACATTTTCTTTGAAGATGCTGAACTGCAAGTCACCAGTGGCCATTACAGACTGCAGCAGCTTCGGAGAGCACCTGCTTACTGGCTCTTGGTTCTGTAGGTCAGAAGTCAGTGTACAGAGTGGCTGGGTACTTTGCTCAGCATTTCCTGAGACTGAAAGCAAGAACCACCTGGCTGTGCAGTCGTCTGGAGCTGGTATGTGCTGATAAGCTCATACGGTTGTAGAAAGAACTTAGTTTCTTATATATTTCTGACTGAAGTTCACCCAGATGTTTCCTTCTCAATCTCAGGAAATACTGTGAATAGTCACAGTATTTATAAATGCTTGGTGTTGCTGCAAAACACATCCAGATTATGTTTTCAATATCTTTTGTAATTCTACAACCCTTACAAATAAATTGCAGCCTGATTTTAAGATGTACATTTTTCTAGGATGTCCTTACTTTCACTAAGACTGTCTTTCTTTATAGCTAAATTTAAAAGGTGGGTGGTCTAAAACATATCTTTTTTAAGATTTCAAATATAGTTAACTAAAGCAGCCAATGCCACAGTGCTAACAATTGCCCTTGATTCTGACCCTTTCTTGTACCAAAGCTACTAGACTACTCAGAATCTCAATTTGACACGTGCTTCATTCAACACGCAGATGAAAGCTTTCTGCAACTGTGATTCTCTAGGAATCA
This sequence comes from Octodon degus, assembly GCF_000260255.1. Taxonomy (NCBI): domain Eukaryota; kingdom Metazoa; phylum Chordata; class Mammalia; order Rodentia; family Octodontidae; genus Octodon; species Octodon degus. The sequence continues at coordinate 1,491,192 of NW_004524853.1, forward strand.
CAGCATCACCCTAGGAATTGTCCAGATGATGCATTCTCATTGTTTCTGAGTGAGCCAGATCAAGATTCTTAGCATTATTTTTTTCCAACTCCTTTCTATTCTTGGAAAAAAGTCAAAGGAATAAATTTGCATTTATGAGTTATACTTGAGAATATGATCTCAAGGAGCAAGAGTGGAAGGAAGGATGAGTAATATAAAATGAATTATGGGCTCAAGTACAAGTGCCTGAAACTGTAAGATTTTCTGAGACTTAGGCATAACAGAAGCGACTATTTTGGAGGACAAGAAAAAGGCATGTTTATCCATGGCATCTCATGTCCACTATACAATTTTGGTACTAAGTGTAACAATACTCTCATTTCCAAGGTGAGTACATGAATATCAGAAGGTTTCCACTTATGATTCACAATATGGATCAGAGAATTTGCTGTGCAAAACATATGTGATTTGACCTTGAGGCAAGGTGGCATTTGTGTTATGAGCAAGAGTCTAGTCAAATCACAGCACTGGTGTTAAAGACCGTATCCTGGGAAAAGGTGAGGTGGTATGCAAGAAGTTCACTTCTGTGAGCTTCTACTTTCATATCTGACAGAACTGAGAAGCAGAGAGGAGAAATAATTCCTCCCATATTGCACAGAAAATGCCAGGACAGACTGTCAGTTTAATTTAACCTATTAATAGGAATCTATTTAAGAGTCATTACTTTCAGTGCTCAATACGTGAGAATGTTGCTATCTTTCTGCATCAATAATTTATGAGATTGATCCTACAGCAAGGATGAGTTTGTGTGCCTTCACTTCAGCCTTTCCTTTGCTAACATAATCTGGTGCTCAATGTCCGGTAAATAGAGAAATCTGAATGTCATTGGGATGCAGGCTATGTGCTTAGTTTAATATGGCCTAACACCTTGGAATCACTAATGAGACTAATAGTGCTAGTTTTATTATAGCAATTTTCAAACTTCTCGAAGAGTTTACCTGGAAAAGAAAAGATACTATAGATATAAGAACTGTATTATGAAAAATTAAATACCACACAAGTTTAAAATCGCTTGGAGTGTCTAATGGATATCTCATATTTTATGATTTTTATCATTAGAACAGGAAAATAATTTTGTATCCATTTTTAATGATTGTCATTGCAGCCTCTAAAATCTTTAGCAGAATGTTAAGTAAATAGTTTGCCTTTGTTTATTTCAAGTTGTGATTCCGTATTCTCTTTAATACGTGTATCCTTTTCCATGATTTTTTATTTCCCCTTTTTAATCCAAAGTCCCTGCTTTGGGAATGCCTATGGATTTATTTCATGTCTGTTGCAAATCAGGCTCTTTCCTGAGCTCACTCTTCGGGAAAGAGCTGCTGGTTTTCTAAAAGGAGCAGTTAATCTTTGATCTTTTTTTCTTTTTCTTCTTCTTCTTTTGAATTTCTTACAACATTTTTCTTACTGTTTTGTTCTGTTTTCTCTCTTTAAACAAATCTTGCACATTTATTTCTGGTAAACTGAGCAAGTAATTTTAGCAAGTAATAACATGGTATAATACAGCAACTATTGCTGAATTCCTATTACTTTGTTTAGTGAAATTTTGTATCATTTCTGACACTGTTTTTTTTTTTTTCTATCACTATGTTGTATTCTTTAAAAATGAAAAAAATAAAAAAAGAACAAGCATTTGATGAATCTCAGGCTCCATTAAAGCTGTGAAAATAGCCTTCAATGGACTAAAGGTATTATTGAAACTAAAGTGTCCAGCCAATTTTCCTTTGAAAGAAATGGCCAGCATTTATAGCTCTCCTTTGTCAAAGTATGTGAGTCATCCGGAGCAGATGATCTGGACAAGGAAACTTGGCAGCTATCATGATCCCTGAAAATTATCAGGTGATAATTCTTCAGTGGGAAAATCTCTAGCTTGTTTTTGAAGAGAACAGTCCATTACAACATCTGAAGAGCCACATCAACAAATTGACGTCTTAGTTCCTACTAAGCCATATTAGATAAACATGCAAAAGTTATGCTGCTATCAAAGCATATCATTGTGGGTGTAAGACAAGTATAGACATTTACAAAATAATGAATAGCACAACTCTTTATGACAGAGTATGGCAATATACATCATCTGAAAAAAATAAAAAGTTGTTCTTCATTGTTTCTCCTTTCCAAAATTTTTTAAAGAGAAAAAAAATAGTAAAAAAAATAAGCATACATAATACAGAATTTCATTAAAATAATAGGAATTCAACAATGGTTGCTCTATTGCATATTATTGTCTTCAAATTAGTTGTTCAGATTACTATGTATAAGCATGTAAAATTATTCAAAAAAGTTATAAAAATCAAAAAAGAGGGAAAAGAAATCTAAGCATTAATTGCTACTTTTAATAGACCAGCAAAAATCAGCAGTACAATTACCAAAGATATTGTCATTTTTTAAAAAATACAAAGAGGAACATATCATATGTGTGATTAAGAATGAATTTTTAATTAACTTTCTAATATGTAAGATAAATGTTTTCTATTGCTCAAAAGCATTAAAGATTTTTGTCCTATTAGACTTTAAGAAATTATATACCTGTGGTTCTCCAAGTGTAGATCTTTGAATCATAGTATTAGCACAGATAGATTTATACTAAATGTAAATTCTTGTGTCTTTTCTGAGACTTATTCCTATATTCTGTTTTTTTTTTTTTTTCTATATTCTGTTGATAGGCCATGAACCTTATTTTAACAAGTCTGCTGGGGCTGGTGAGATGGCTCAGTGGTCTAAAGCACCTACTTAGAACAAGCTTAGCAAAAAAGCACAGGGACCGCGGTTCAATCCCCCAGCACCACATGCCAGTCAGTCCCGCCCCCTGGTGGGCTGAGCTGGCCACACACACACACTCACACAACTAAATAAATAAATAAAATTAAAAAAAAAAAAAAACAAGCCTGCTGGCTTTTAGGATTCATGTCTCTATCGTATGCAATAATAGGGCCACGTAGGAAAAATGAGTATTTTATTTCTCAATAGGAAAATGATAGGTATATTTAAAAAGTCAAGATGAATAAAAAAAGATGAGTTGGTGAAAGCTTATAGACATAGCAAAGACAATTTTCTCAGGGGAATTTTCTATGGAAATAAAAAAGGTATTACATAAAATTTTTTCTTAAAATTTGATATCTAATATTTATTTTTAAAATGTATTTTACTTGATGTATTATGACATTTCAATAGATGTTTAGAATGTTCAATGATCACATTGGGTTATTGGCATGCCTCACACCTAAAATATATATAATTTCTTTGTGCTAAATACATTCTAAACCCTCTGTATTATGTATTTTGAAATACTAAATTAACTGGTGTTAATCATAATTATAACAGTTTTCTCTAGAACATTATAATTTATTCTTTATATTCAACTGCCTTACTTTAGACATTAACCATTTCTTTTGTCCTATCTCTGAGAAACTTAGTTGTCTGTTTCTTATAGTAATTTTGATTTAAAATCTATTTTATTTGATAGAAGTATAACTAGTCCAGCTTACTTTTGATTGCTCTTTGCCTGGTCTAAGTGTTCCATGCCTTGACTTTCAATCTGTGTGTGACATTACTGTTGAAGTGGGTTTCTTTAGATAGTGTATCATTCAGTCTTTGATATGGTTTGTTACCAGTTGTCCCCATAAAGCCTCATCCAGTCATGGGGTGGCTTCTGGAATTTGTGATTGATTCTTAATCCAATGCTGGGATTATGGGTGTGAGTGCCCGAGACAGTCTTGTTTATTTTTTTTTTTTTATATCTATCCCTCTAGTCAACAACTGTTAGTTGGTACATTTAATCCACTTTCATTATATTTGCCACTTAGAGATTGCTGTAATTTTGTGAAATTTTCTAGGTGACTTTTATATATCCTTCCTTCCTTCCTTC
>NW_004524853.1:1495195-1499533 GCF_000260255.1 Octodon degus
CTTCCTTCCTTCCTTCCTTCCTTCCTTCCTTCCTTCCTTCCTTCCTTCCTCTTTGTTGCTTGTTTTTGTGGTTTGGTGATTTTGTTTATTGACAGGAGTCTCGGTTACCATTCTCTCATTGCTGGGGCAAATACCCAACACCCAAAATGAAGGAAAGAAAGGTTTATTTGCACTCACAGTTAGCGACATTTCAGTGTATACTCCAAGGCAGAGTGGCACATGGCAGACAACCCTCTTTCATGGTGGGAGCAAAGAGCAAAGTAGTGGCAGCAGCTCCAGAAGCTAGCCAGCCTCTCTCCCTCCTACGTTATAATGCAGATTACCTGCCCCAGGGCGGGTGCAGAACCCATATCCACAATAATCAATCATGAACTCCAAAAGCAGCCCCATGACAGCTTGTCAGGGACAACTAGGCATGAACTTTAACAACAGGTCTTAGTTCACATTTTCTTTTCTATGAGTCTTCTTTACTATTGATTTTTGTATTTTTGTATACTTTATGGTAATATTTATTACCTTTTGCTTGTAGTGTAGGGTTTCCTTAAGCACTTCTTATAGGACCAGTCTGATTGCAATGGATTCCCTCAGCTTTTGCTTGTCTGAGAATTTATTTCTCATTCATTTCTGAAGGTTAGGTTTGTTGGGTATGGTATATTTCATTGATATTTTTTTTTTGTTTGAGGATTTTGGATCCTCTCCTTCCCTAACTGGTCAAGTTTCTGCTTAGTAGTGTATTATTAGTCTAGTGGGGATTGTTTCGTGTGTAACTTTCTATTTTTCTGTGTGTATTGTTAGAATTTTTCCTTTGTCTAATATTTTTCACAGATTGACTATAATATGCCTCTTTTATGGTTAAATTTACTAGGGGCATTTTGAGCTTCCTTGATCCAAGATGACATGTATTTCACAAGATACAGAAAGTTTACAGCCCTTATTTTATTTTTATTTTTTGGCAGAACCAGGGATTGAACTCAGGGCCTTGCGCTTGCCAGGAAAGCGCATATTCCACTGAGCCATCGCCCCCGCTCCATCCAGCCCTTAATTTGATCTGTAGCTATTGTGTATATTTGACCTTCCCTGTTCCTGAGATCTTCATAATAAAAATGTTTACTCATTTGTGTCTCCTTAGTGTGTAACGCTTTCTTCATTCCTTTTTTTTTTTGCCTCTGTTGCTGCTGCTGCTGTTCCATCTCCTCCCCTTTGCTTCCTCCTTCTCTTCCTTCTTTTTTTTTTCTTCTTCCTCCTCCTTATCATCGTCATCAATCTTGTCTGACCGACTTCAAAGACATGCCTTAAGTATAAACTTCTCTTCTGCTTGATATATCTTAGTATTAATGCTTTGAGGTGCATTTTTAATTTCATTTATTGAGTTTTTTTAACTCAAAAGTTTCTTCCTGGATCTTGGTAAATTTTCTCTCATTGCTGAGACAAAATACCCAAAGCCCCAAGTTAAGGGAGGAAAGATTTATTTACTTCACAGTTTGTGGAAGTTTCAGTCCATAATCAGCTGGCTCCAAGGCAGGGCGGATGACTATTGGGCAAAACTTCAAGATGGCAGAAGGCAGCAAAGGCAATAAAAGCAAAAAGACCACAAAAGAAGCAAATCTCTTTTCCTCCCTAATATGTAAGCAGGCTACACACTCTCAAGTAGCTGCAGCACTCACACCATCCCTGGGCCCTCTTTTTGCACAGACTCAGGATGCTTGCATAGTGAAGTCTTGAACTCTAACCCAGGCTGTCCTCAGACAGACAGTGATCCTCTTCCACAATGTCCTGACTACTGGAATGTGTCACTGCCCCTGGCTTTTGTTTCTCATTTTTTCAATCATTATTTTGAATCTATTTTTAGCAATTAATCTATTTCCTTTTCTTTGTAGTGTGTTGCTACACAATTTTTATTTTCCTTTCATATTCTGTTATGGGCAGCTGAGTTAGATAGAAATATAATAGACAGTCCGACAGGGGTAGGTCCACAGAAGGAGCTAATATGGAAAACAAATACCTTGCACACGTGGGAGAGACAGACACTCTTGATGTGGGACAGACCTCAAGACAAAAGACTAAACAAATGCAGCCACACACCTCTCTAGGGATAGACATCAGGGATTGATAATCTAAATAGGTATCAGGTCACCTTGAAAAAGCCAGATTCACTAATCCAACCCTCCTTACAGGAAGAAGCCTGCCCTGTATTCTTGTCTACTTGTTATGTGATCCACTTCTCTCATTTCATCCTGATTTAATAGATTTTACCTGCACAATTATTCTTGTAAACTTATTGGTTGACTATAGTTTTGTCCCACTTCATGTGCAAGTTTCCATGTTTTCCATCTTAAACTCACCTCACCTCAAAGTTTTGTTCTATAAAAATTCATAAAAAACAGCTGGTGAGATAGCTCAGAAGTCTATAGAGCCTGCTCAGGCAAGCTTAGGCAAGTGCAGAGACAGAGGTTCTATCTCCTGGCACCACATGTCGTGCCAGCCCCACCCTAGAGCAGGCTAAGCTGGCCACAAAAAAAAAAAAAAAATTCGTAGAAAAGACAGATTTTTTTGGCAGCCCACTCCAGTCCCCTTCTGCTCCTCTCCTACACAGAAGCTTTCTTTCTGCCTAATAAACATATTCTGCTCTTAACCTCCATTTTTCCTAAAGTTCATTCTTTGGTTATAGAGAGCATGAATTTTTCCCAGATATCCTTCAGGTAGGGAGTTTCATTCCCTTACATCATTACCTTGCTTTTTCATGTGTCTTGGTACCCTATTCAGTATTAGTACGTTGGGTGGGTGAGTTGGCTGGATATGTTTTCTGAGATATGGGTTGATTTGAAACCAGGTAGTGTTAAAATCCAGGTTCACATAACTTACTCAGTTGTAATCACTATGTCTTCAGGTTATCTAGTGACTTGGAAGTGGGCTGTGGGGATCCACCATTTGAGAAGTTAGCAAACTCTTAGTCAATGCACCTAGCTTTGGATGTGGAGCCCGTCTCAGTTTGAGCAGGTCATATGTGCATGGAGTTTCCTCAGAGGGCTCATATAGGCTTCATACAACAGGCCCAGCTGTGGTACAAGGGGTTTTCAGCATCTGAGAGGCACACAGGTGTCAAGTGACACCCATGGCCCAAGACAAGGCACCTGTCAGTACCTGAGGGATACCTGGCTGTCTACACAGAGTTGCTAGGGGCCAACAGCTCAGTCATCTGACCATCTGCTTCATAGTGCTGTGTGGATGAGTCAGACTTCTTGTGTGCTTCTTAGGGCCTCAGTGAGCTGAATATTAATCAACAGGTCACTCAACAGCTGATGCCCCCCCATTGGAAATGAGAGGTGCGCAGAGCAGTGTGGCTGCTGCATAGCTGGATTTTCTCCAGGACAACGTACCATCAAGGCAGTCCACTAGCTCCCTAAACTGAGCTCAGAGCCTCCGAGAGGCACAGATTCCTCCAACAGAGAATATTTAGGTGTCTGCTATGAGTGGCTTTTGCCGGAAGCCTACTTAGTTCATTTTCCTCATTGTGTTGCAGGCTACATTTTTCATTTTCTTCTTCATAAGACCACTTTGTATTATCATGCCCTGAGATAGCTCGGCCACACTTCCCCTGCTCGCTCATGCTCTGCCTCACACACAGCACAGACAGAACGCCTGTTCTTTTTGGTTTTCTGTGTTTTGAAACTCTCTGACGGTGGTGCTTGTATGAGGAACCTCTAGTCTACTGTCCTGGTGAGATCAATCTCTGATATCTCAAGTTCCAAATGTCTTAAATCATTAATTAAGATCTGAGTTCTTACAAGATTAGTGTAGCTTTTATTGGTCATAATCTATTTTTTTCCTCTGAATATTTGAAGTCAATTTCAGTCAAGATTGATGCATTATACTTAAAATTGTCTCAGTGCATTTCATTATAAAAGCATTTGAAATTAATTTCCATGACTTATATTTTAAGGAAAAGATTATTTTCTTTTTTACTTATATTTATATCAAAACTGTTTCCCAAGTTTTGGATAATAGCTTGGACAGCTAATGGCTCTGACTGTAATATGCCCCTTTTTCTGTTAAATTTACTAGGGGCACTTTGAGCTTCCTTGATCCAAGATGGCATGTACTTCACAAGATACGGAAAGTTTCCATCCCTTATTTTGATCTGTAGCTATTATGTATATTTGACCTTCCTTGCTCCTGAGATCTTCATAATAAAAATTTACTCATTTGTGTCTCAGGCTACACGTACAGTAGCTGGTTCAGATTAGTCCACATCAACAGCTTCAACAAAAATGAAAACAATTACATAGTGATAGATATTATGCCTAAATAATTGTGCTTTCATACCTATTGACTGTATGT
>NW_004524853.1:1499748-1505620 GCF_000260255.1 Octodon degus
TATATATATACACACACACACACACACACACACACACACACACACACTTTTGCTTTGTTTTTGGGAGATTTTTTTGGCTATTTTTAGACAAGTTCTCGCCATGTAATTCAGACCAACCTTGAACTCACTATGTAACCCAAATTGGCCTCAACTCATAGTGATCTTCCTGCCTTAGCATCCAAAATACTGGATTACAGTTGTGTGCCATCATGTTAGCTACCTGTATGTGTTTTGTTTTATTTATTTATTTATTTATTTATTTATTTATTTATTTTTGGTACCAGGAATTGAACACAGGAGCTTGTGCTGCTGAGCTATATCTCCAGCCCCACACGAGTTTTAATTTTTTAAATCTTTTATTTATTAATTTATTTGATACAGGGACTTGCAATGCAGTGCGGACTTGTGGTGATGATTCTCCCATCTCAGCCTTCCCAGAGCTAGGATTCCAGGCATGTGCCACCACATGGTGGGAGGCACATGCAGTACCTGGGATCTAACCCAAGTCTTGTGCTTACCAGGTAGGCGCTTAGACCACTGAGCTATTTCCCTATGACTCCCATATGTGTTTTAAATGTCAGATAACTTAGAGTAATTGTGAGGTCATGAAAAATACATTAAATGTAGCACATAACATATGGCTATTAAAACTTAGTGTTTGAATGCCAAATTTTGTCAGTTTAACCCTAGAGAAATATTTGCATGCTAAAATGTCCTAATTGGTAGAACGTACTAGATACTAATAAAGGGAGATGAAGTAGTTCAGAAGCAGAGTGACTAATTCATATCTTGCTTCCTCTGAGCCACTGTAACCTATAAACCTGACAGACTTCTCATCTGATGCTGGAGACCGAACCCAGGATCTCATAGAGGACAGGCAAACCCTCTCCCCTGAGGTACATCCTCAACTTTTTTTGTTTTAAGTTCTCAATAAATTCCCTAGTTTGGACAGAAACTTGCAGTCCTTCCTCGGCTTCCTGCATTGCTGGGGTCACAGGCGTGCAACCCATCCTGCCCTTTGTATTCTCTTATTGGTTTACTTCACTGCACCAAATAACACCAAGACTGCTACAATTCTCAGAAGAAATTACTTTGTTTTCATGCCAAGATTATAGATTCTATTTTGATTATATATTGCTGATACATCAGGTAAAGGTAAGTTAATATTTAAAAGGGTAGTGGTTTTACAAACCATAGCATAGCCTTAGTTATAATAATTTTATCTCAAAAGTTTTCTCTTTTATTTATTTTGTCTTTCTATTTTGTGCCAAAGATAAACTTGTTTGTCTTCACTGAAATTGTGTAATGGAGTCCACAAAGGAAAAATGTATTGATTTTAGTGCCTTTAAATCAAATGCTGTTTAGAATTTCTTTTGAATCCATCATTTTTTAACATTTAGAATTTGATATCTGTGGGAATACTGTAAATACGGTGTATTTTGTTCATAGTCGTGGTCTTCACTTCTGAGAAGAGTGCATTTAATATTTTGGATTTGAATTAATTTGACTTGCTCCTAAATTGATGGAGTGTTAAGCTTTACTATTTAAATATTCATTACAAGTCCATTAGATTTATGGCACATGCTGTTTCCTTGACTTTTTCTCCTCAATGCCTTTTTATACTGAATGAATGATGTTCATAATGGTGCTGATTAGTGCTAAGAAGACTTTGGACTATTTCTTTCTCTTTAGACAGTTTATGGTTCTGTCAAGTGTCTTCTTGCCAGTGTACTTTAAAATGATGAAAAATTAGAGCCTTTTATGGTGGAAAAATAGTCTCTATCATGCTTTCAGTGTTTTTCAATTTACAAGCATAGTTACAAAGATTAACATTTTCAGTGATGTTATGTCAAATATTCCTGAAAGAAAGAGAAACTGATGAACTAAACAACTTCCCCAGGAAACTAAGGGAGTATAGAATCAAAAGTTTACACTTAGTAAATAATTTAAAATCCTAATAACATTAACCTCTTTATACCAATGAAGGTTTCTCTTCTATGGTCCTATTTAAATGGATTGTTAATTCTAATTTTAAAAACTCTCAGTGTGCTTGTGACTGGACTGTCCACCCAGACCTTTTTCATGGGAATATATAGGTTAGAAATAGGTACCTTGGAATATTTCCATTTTCTTTGCAGATAGCCCAACCTAGAGGCATGAGTGAAAACCCCCAAAAGATAAAATTCATAAATATTCACTTATAAACTAAACTGACAGTTATGTTTTCTTATTCTAAATTGATGAGCAGATATTTCTACTTATCACAGTAGTTCATCATTTATTTCAAAGATGTGATGGCTATAATTGACCCTTCAGTTAATCAGAAAGAAACAAGAAATAAAGGATATTAAGATATTTTACAGATATTAACACTATGTGTTTTTAAATGGCAGAGATTAATTATAAAGCAAAGTTCCTCCTATCAAACGTCTCACAAGGATCAGTTTTCTTGACATATCTGAACTTTAATCAGTGGAAATAATTAGAAATTACTCGCTGCAATAACTTATTTTTAGCAATTTGGAGTATATCATATATCAGCAGGAACAGACCCAGAGGAAGGCAATCGAGATAAATTATGTTCATAAAATGTTCATAATATTAGTAAAAGTGTAGGTATTCTTTTAAATACAGATATAAAATCAGAAACTCTAATTATGCCTTCAATTTTTTACATATTACAAGGTGCTGAATTTATAATTTTTAAATAAGCTTCCACTAATGCTTCAGAGTATTAATTGGATTGTTGAGGGTTTTTAAGACACAAGATTGTTACAACATTAGAGTTGTAAGTTTAAAGGTCAGAAGCAACCTCTTAATAAATCCACACTCTAATTTTTCAGTGTTTTTCTTGAATAACTGACTGATGGGGAATATTACCTGGCATTTATAATTCCAGTCCCATTTCTCATGATGATGTATTTCAATGAGTGCTTCCTTTCGCTGTGTGATAGATGTGGGGCATAACTCTGCATAACAAACAATATTTGCTGGTGAGTTGGTTGGAGAGTATGAGAAATGAGGATACAAGAGAGTTTAAGAACTCTCTTAAACTTCTGGGAAAAGTCTATGTTGTATAGTACAACCCTTCCTTATCTCCCATAAAGAGCTTCAGAGAAAATGTAAATTGCTCTGTACCACACAGAAGGTATCATAAAGCCTGTTGCACTGAAAATACCTCATGATCTCGTGGTTCAGTAAGAATTAAAGAATTAAAGTAAATGTCATGAGACAATGGTCTCCTTCTGATGTAAATAAGATGTGTCCTTCAAGACTGAGGTCTTCCAGCAGACTAGTTTAAACTTGTACAAAATTTTCAGGCTTTTTCTGACCTTGCCAAAACTCCATGGAGAAAACAAATCATAACTAGTGTACCTCACAGAGGAACAATGAGAGGCCTTGGGAACTGTGTGAATTCTCTTTTTATTTGTCACAATAGATATCTTAATTTATTTTCGCAAAGAGACAGTAATGAGTTACATATAACTCTTCCCCATCTACAATTCTCAATCCTAGACCAAGCTCTATGGATTGATGTAGTATGTCCTCATATTGGACTTTATTTGGAGAAATATGAAAATGAAAGTGTGCTTCAATTTTGGTAGATGAGAAAAACAAGAAACTTCAGTTGATGTCAGCCAAAATCTCAAGCAGACTATAAGTATATGAGTAGAACTATTAGTAGTGCATCAATGGCTACTGTACAAAAAATGCAAGTAGAACTATTGATAGGAAACAATGGCTTGTTCATTAGAATGTTGGGAAGAAATAGAGAAATAAAATATACTTGTAATTTCACCCTTTCCCATCTAACACCCACATGCAGAAAAGGGGTGAAAGGAAATTGAGGTGGAAAAGGAGTAGAAATGGGGTACTGACAAGTCGTTACTTAGATTTTAAACTTCATTGTGATCCATATTAGAATTTCCAAATGCTTTAACAGATATAGACCTATTAATTCAACATTTTACCTTACCTGAAATCTTTCTCCTGAATTCTCGATTCATATATCTGGCTTCTTGCTTCCTGGTACATCTAGTGGACATCTCATATTTAACTGACCAAAATTGAGCCCTGGTAATTTTCATCCTAGAAAATACACTTGTCAGATTACAATACAAAATAAATTGCTGTGCTAACAGGAGCAAATGTCATACGCTTTTGTATACTTTCCTTTTCTATGCCTCTTTTTCATTCTCCTGTCCTTATTTTCATAGAGCATCTACTCACATATATGTGTGATGTTTTAAGTTCAAGTGATGCCAGTGGAGGGCAAACTATGGAAAGTAAGGAAATCTGTAACACTGGATCACTGTTATGTTTCCAACACTGAGAATACTCATTGAGTCTTGAGTTCACATTCATTAAAAATTGAATGCCAGTTGAACTTATATTTTGTGAATCTGTTCAGAAGTTGAATCCTACTACTGTGGGGAAATGTATTGAATGAGGATTGGATAAATATGTAAAATTTTGTAAGAAGCTGTAAGTTTGACAATTTTCATTGAAACAATTAAAAATTCAAGTAGTTTTATAAATATACACTTACAGATTTTAATTAATATACATTTCAGATTTCAGTTGTTAATGTCTTCATGACATTATTAATCAAATCTGTGTCAGTTTACTGTTTGAGAGGAAATGTAGTACAATGTATAGGTGAAAAAGTGATCTACGTTTTTTTGGGGATGAGAATAGTGATATTTACTTTTTATTTATTTATTTTTTAGTTATCCAGTGTGTAATAATAAAAAATATTCAGTTGTTTATCACTTCAGTTTTTCTTTTTCCAAATGATGTAGAAAGATTAGTATTCAAAACAATCATATTAGGGCCGGCCAAATTGCTCAGAGAATTAAAGTGCCTGTAAGCAGGCGCAGGAGCTGAGGATTGGATCCCTGGGCCTGCAGTGCCGGCCCTGCCCCTGGTGCAAGCTGAGATGGCAATTGAGACTGGGCGTGGTGGCATGCCTGTAATCCCAGCTCTTGAGAGACTGTAAACAGGTGGATCACTAGGAGTCTGATCTAGTAGTGAGACCACCCTGTAGATCCTACTCGAAAAATACAAATAAATAAATAAATAAATAAATAAATAAATCATATTTACACTTTCAGTTTCTTTTTTTTAATACATTTTATCATTTATTTGTTATTACTTTTTAAAAATGTATTTGGTTTTTTCATGGTCTCACCACACAGCTCGGACTTGTTGTGATCCTCCTGCATTCAGCCTCCCCAGCACTGGGGTTACAAGTGTATGCTACTATGCCCAGACTCAGTGGCTGGCTCAGCCTGCCTTGGCAGCAGGGCTGGTATGGCACATGGTGCCAGGGATCGAACCATGATATCTGTGCTTGCCCAAGCTTGCCCAAACGGGCACTTTAGTCCACTGAGCTATCTTGCTGGCCTACACTTTCAGTTTCTCATACACAGGGACAATGTGAACCAAAATTTATAATAAGTATTAAAAATAGGAAATAATTGTTCAAAAGGAAAGGAGAATTATGGCAGGGGAGGAACAGAAAAAAAGGAAAATAAAATGATAAAGTGGAAATAAAGCTTTACAAATAAGAATTGAAGGAGAGTTTAAAGAGAGGGGAGGAAAAAGGAAAACAAAACAAAACAGGAACTAAAATATATCATATAGAGGCACAAATTTCCCATAATGAATGTGGCCATTATCTATGTCTAAACTGTACTAATGAACTTAATTTTAAAAAGTGAGCATCGGGGCTGGAGAGATGGCTCAGTGGTCTAAAGCACCTACTTAGAACAAGTTCAGCAAAGCACAGTGACCACGGTTCAATCCCCCAGCACCACATGCCAGCCAGCCCGCCCCCTGGTGGGCTGAGCTGGCCACACACACACACACC
>NW_004524853.1:1505720-1518435 GCF_000260255.1 Octodon degus
CTCTCTCTCTCTCTCTCTCTCTCTCTCTCTCTCTCTCTCTCTAATAAATAAAAAAAAAAAAGTGAGCATCCGTAATCATGAAACTACAGAATTAAGATCATAAGGTTTGCTGCTCACCTGGGAAGGGCAAAAGCTGCGAGAGCGCAATCCAGGTGAATTGGGCTATGAGGCCAAGGACAAGCTGGGGTATGAGATCTGCCATGGGTGTCAGAAAGCCAGTGAGTATCGCTAGCTTGGAGCCACAGGGAAACACTAGACCCAGCGAATTATTCTAAGACTTTAAAGTTCATCTCTTTTTATTTTGGGGCAAACCAAAGTAAAAAATAAATACTACATTCATAACACACATCTATTCTCAATGCACATGTTGTGACAACAAAAAAAAAACAATTTTAATGTTTCTTTCACAAAAATGATACTAATAAAGTGTTTATGGTAGTAAAGGAGAGTAGAAATACTTGTTGAAATTTGAAAAATCAAGATGAACAAATGAGAAATGGCAAAAATTGATGCTTTATTTTAAAGATTCTCTTTTATTAATTTTGTGTATATTAAAGTTATATGTGGAAAGGTTTCCATATATTTCTGAAACCTTTATTAACCAAAAAAGAAGTGTTTCCCCCACCATATTCACACACGCTTCTGAAAGTCATTTTTTTTTTTTTTTATGTGGAACTGGAGATTGATTTCAGGCCCTTGCACTTGTTTGGGACAATATACATTTTTTAAGAGCAGCATATATTTATTTTTTTCCCATAAATTTGTTGAGAAACAAATAGCAATGAGACAGTTTCAAACCAAACTGGTAGGACAGTTTCAATAATTAACACATTGTATACATTCTTCCTAGTGGTTAATTGCTGTACAAGATGCAGACATGATATCCTACTTACAAACACCATTAGAACAAATCCCTCTGTTCATTAAGGGAGCATATATTTATTGGAGGAAAGAAAGCATCTGTGCAAGAGAGGGACAGAAGGGGATCTGAGAGTATTGCCAAGGAATCTGTCTTTTTTAGGGACTTAAAGAAAAAAACTACAAGGTGAGAGAGGTTTAAGGTGGGAAACCTGGGAACTTTCTAAGTGGGCATGAGGTAGGACAAAACTATGCTCCATCAGTAAAATTACAAGAATAATTGCTCAGGTAAAATTGATCAAATGGGGATCAAATGGAAAGCAAGTCACTTAGAAAGCAAGCACGAATGCAGAACAGGCTTTTCCAGAGGGGGCTCGGTTAGGATTCTTCCTAACTTTTTCAAGGTGATTGACACTTATTTAGAATATCAATCCCTGGTGTCAATCCCTAGGGAGGTTTGTGGGTACATTGGTTTACTCTTTTGCCTCAAAGTCTGGCCCACCTTGGGAGTTCTTGTGTCTCTCGCACAGTTGCAAAGCATCTTCTCTTCCTTATTGGGTCCTTGAAGGGCTTAGCCCTGTCTAACTACCTATAATATTTCTAATATATATATATATATATATATATATTTCTGTCTAACTCAGCCCCTTAAACATTTGCCCCTGAAGAAGTAACCCACAGCACTGTAAGGAATAATGAGTGATGGCCACTGCTTCCTTCAGACTGAAAGGGACTGTAGTTGTTGATCAGCAGTCAGAGATACTCTCCAGAGGTTCTATCCAAAAGTCCTGCTAGACAACAGGCATTTTCACCTGGGCTAGACATACAGCTTTGAGTCTGGAGGAGACAAAGCCTAAGAAACGGTTAAGTATGCATAAGCCAAATAATAACATCAACAGGAAAGCTATGAATACAGTCAACAAAATTTTCCACCAAGTGATAACAATAACCAAAGGCAATAATTTTCAACTCTTGAGATACGTAAATCCTTGGCTTTTTGACCTTTCAACTCCAGGGTTTATTTACCCCGGCCCCCATGTGTGAAAGTATGACATGATTTTACTACGGCTGCTTACAGAATGGCTGCCAAAATAATGCAGTCAAATATCCCATGTTTTTCCTACTTAATATATTATAGGATATATTTGTCAACATTAGTGAACAACTATCTAACTGTTATTAACTAAAGTCCAAAGATTTTTAAAATGTCTTTAGCTCCTACCTGATACTGTTTTTCTGTCTCAGGATCATATCCAGGATGCACATTAAATTTACTTGTCACATCCCCTTATACTTCTGTTGTCTCAGCAGTTTTTCCAGATTTTACTTGTTTTTTGATGATGTGGGCAATTTGGAGGAGTATTGGTCAGATATTTTGTAGCCTGCTTCTACATTTAATTTGTCTGATATAATGGGATTATGTAACCACAAAGGTTAAGTATATGCTCATCCTATCCTATTAATGCTTGAGGCTGTTGACCTGACTTTACACTGCTGATGTTGAGCTTCATCACCCACCAAGGCATTCTCCACTTTAAAGTTACTCCTTCCTCCTCTTTACATGTATATTCATTGGAAGAAGTCACTACGCAGAACCAACTCTCAGGAGGAGTTTTTCTCCACATTCTTCAGCAGGGGTAGCTATAAAATTTAATAAAATGCTTACACAATGGGAATCTTTCATGATGCTTTTATTTGCTTAGACAATCTTTATTTCATCTAATTCTGTTAGCTCTTTGTTTTTCCATATAAGCTTGCCTTTTAAATATGGTCGGCCTTGGTTGTCTGAGTATAAGAAGAGTTAGGAGGAAACTAAGCTTTGCGTATGTAAATGAGACTTTTGCCTATGAGCTTCACCATTTAGTATTACCAGGATACTCTATCAGTGCCATTAATCCTAGATCAGTACCATTAGCTCACTTGCTTTGCTGATATGTTACTTCTATCTAGCCTCCTCCAGAGGGTGTACACAATCAGGGTCAGCAGTGTCTAGAAAAGCTGAGGAAAGCTCAGGTTTTGGGTAGTTTTGGTGGTAGACCGGCTCAGCTTTTGGTACACAGTCAGATTGTCATTTAATCTTACACAGTTTCTGCTCAGTGGGCTGAAACATGCCATCTGTGTTGCAGACATCACTAACACTGCCTGCGCAATTGTGTGTACTATCTGGGGTTTTTCTAGTTCTACTCATGTTTTTCTTTTCATGTTTGGGTGTCTGATGTACATGAATTTAACTATCTGTCAAACTGTTGCCAATCTTGTCTAGTTTTAGAGCTGCCTTGATGCCTAAAGGCACAAGAACTGCCTGGCTACTAGAATTTAAAGCTTTTTGGTACTTACAGTTTTAAGTAAAATTTCTTTTGTTTCATCATCTCTTTCAAACTAGTTTAAGATTCAACCTTCCGAGGTCTGTCAGTCAGTTAAATTTATTTTTAGATTTGGCAATGCTTTATATATTCTTGCTCTTTTTATTTTAGGGCTTTATAACTTTAAAAATTCATTTATTCTTATTTTAGTGACTCTTTGGGCTCAGGTATAGGCATACACATAAGGAAAAGCTCCATAGGTATCTAGCTTTTATCTTCACATTGATATTACAAAATTGAAAATTTTGCTTTCTGTTTACATTTTATGTACTGATTTATGTAGTTAACCAGAAAGCAGGAGAAGGAAGAAGGTGTTCGGTGGCCTTGCAGCAACCCTGGAGAGAGGCGCTGCTGCAACCACTGGGGACTGAATCTCGGAGGGCTGTGTTCAGTCAGGGCCAAGAAGTGCCCATGGTTGTGATGCACAGAACTGTGCTGAGTGTGGGAGGCCCCAGGGCAAAGAGAACAAGGAAGCTGCATAGAAAAAGTTGTGTACATTGTTAGCGGTTGTCATGAGTGAGGACATTGTAAGAGTATTCATGAGAAATTGCTGTAACTTCTTAAATTTAAAGTTGTCTATTTTGATATCCACTGGAGTGCCTTTTTAAATTAATCAATGTTAATGATTTTCCTTGTCTTTGGTGGTATTGTCACTTTGATATTTCTTTTTACATGACTGTTGATATTGGGCCATGTTTTCTCTATGTTCTAATCAAGAAATGCATATATTGAGTTTATGATAGGCTTGCTTCTACAAAGCAATCCTAGAAAATATATTAGGAAGAAATATATAAAAAATATGTACTGCACCTGGAAACACAGAATAAAATTTTAAAAGATTTTATTTTATTTAATTTATTTATTTATTTATTTATTTATTCATTTATTTATTTTTGGTGGAACCGGGGATTGAACTCAGGCTTTTGTGCTTGCAAGGGAAGTGCTTATTCCACTGAGCCATCTCCAAAAAATTATAAAATCACTTCAAATTTTTTAAGGAAAAGGTGAAATACAACAAATCTCTTTCTTTGTTTCTTTCTTAAATATATTTGGTACAGGGTCTCACTGCACAGCTTGGACTCATAGTGATCCTCCTGTTTTTAGCCTCCCCAGCACTGGGATCACAGGTGTGTAGCACCATGCCAGGTCCATGCCTGGGGGTGCAACTGGAGGGGCATATGGTTGCAGGATCGAACCCCAATCCTTATGCTTGCCTAAGGAGGCACTTTGTCTGCTGGGCTATCTCTCTGGTCCTCTATTGCTCTTGAAGGTCATATGGTGAAACAGGAGAAATAGACATGTTTCTAAAGAATGTCCAAAGTTGTGACACTGGCAATTTCTCATTGTAGCTGAAACAAGACACCACAAATGCAATGACCTGCAGTCACAGAGATTCTTTGTCTTATAGTTCTGGAAGTTAGAGACCCTGAAATCAAAGTGGTGGTGGGCTACATTCCTCTTTGTCAATCTCTGGCTAAATTAGCTTCATTTACTTTCTCAGACTGTAAAGATCATTGGCATTTCTTTCTCTATGGCTACCTCATCTTCAAAGCCAGAAGAGTAACCTCTTCAGGTCTGCCTTCCTGTGTCGGATGTATTGTTTATTTATAAGTAAGTACCCTAGTAATACCCCCAGGCCTACTTGATAGCCCAGGATAATCACCCTACTTTAAGGTTCTTAATTTAACAATTGAAACAAAAAATTGCCACCGAAGTTTATATCTTCACAGAGATTGGGTTGTAGAGCACCTTGAGGGGCATAGTTCTCATCACAGATAAAGACAGCTAAAACTTGACTAAGCCTCAGTATAGGAGGACACATTTTATGAGTCCCAGTTAATCACCTAGAACGTAATGTTCCATATCAGCTAGTCAGTCATTTTTTTCATTTCTTTGCTCATGTTTAGAAGTCATTAAATTAAAACAAAGGGGAAATGTGTCAGGCAAAGGAAATGGCCTGAAAGAAAAGACGACCCTATGGAAAAATGGACTGTGTCTCAATCTCTTTGGGCTACTATATCCTAACACCACTGACTGCATGACTGATAAAGAATATATATTTATTTCTCACAGTTCTGGAGGGCAAGAAGTTCAAAATCAAGTCTGGTGAAGGGCCTGCCTCTGCCTCTAGGATGACTCCAATTCCTTTCTAACCTTTAGCCATCACTAAAAATTTTTAATGTATAAAATGAACAGAAAGAAAAAGCAAAACAATTATCCAAGAAGCATCTGGTTAGCGCCCTTAACCCATTTGTAAGGTGCCAATCTCACCTAGGAAGGCAGAGGCATTGTAGCCTAATCACCTCCCGAAGCATAGACTTCTTAGTCCCGTTATCTTGAAGATAAATTGTAAAATAAATTTTATAACTCATGGTATAAAGCCTTGGGACACCAACATTCAAGCTACCCTTGGCTGTATAGTGTGCAGTTGTCTGAATGGTGTGTGTGAATGTGATGGGTGTGGTTCAAATCTGTTGTTTTTATGAACGTAGTAGCAAGAAATTTAGAGAAGATAATGATCTAGGAATACAATGTGCTGACTATATCTGATTTTATTGGAAGATAAAATTCTTCTAATTTTGCATCAGGATTATTTCTAGTATTATTTTTGATTTATGTACCCAGTTACATAAATATTGGAAATATGCCATGCTAAAATCCCCCTCCAAATGTGAACTATAAAAGGTAAGCAACTGAGAAAACTTCAAAAGTAACTTCTGGTAAAAGTATTAAATAAGACATTACTGAAAAAGCTTGTGTAGGATTTGTTGATTCAAATTGACACAAATATGACTTGTAATTTTATCTATATTTGGCATGATATATGAGACATTTATGAGCATATATAGAATATTGAGTAGTAATAATGAACTAAAATGACCAATTTATTTGCTGAGTAGAGCCCATTTATTTTTAAATACACTATTTAATACTTCATGTTGTAGGCTGGGCAATGGGTTATATTGTGCTATGCTTTTGTACATGGAAATATGAACAATTTCCTAAAGTAAAAACAATATTTAGCACTGGTTTTATAGGTCTGTATTTAAAATAGATATAGAATATATTTAATTAAATCCAATGAAAACTCAGTTATTGAATTGGCTTTAGGAGGCTGGTTCCTGTATTTATAAAGATAGAAAAATAAGAGAATATTTACACTTTCCCATGTAAATAGCAATAATATTGAAACTACTTCCCTCATGTTTATAGGAAAATAGGCAAAAATAGACCTTATGTGTAAGGTGAGAAGGCTTGGTTGTTGGCCAGCTATTTTTATAACAAGAACAAAGACAGGAATCAGAGGACATACCTGATTTAACCATGAAAATCTACAAGCAAGAAACTTAGAGCATCTTACTCCTTTTTACTCAGTTACAGCTGTTTGCTCTATTGTAGGAGCTGAGTAAATGCTGCCACTTTACTTGAGACTATCTCCTGAAAACAGAGAGGACATATACATTATTTATGAACTGTTATATAATGGTTTCACAACCAAAACTGATCAAACTAAAAAGTTTCTTGAGTGAGACAAATGCAAAATTCACTCTGTCACGCTAACTGATAATGTTATACTTCTCGAATTCATTTAGTTCTTCAGATATGACACATGATAATTGTATCCAAAATTGCTGTTCAGTTTTTGAAGTTTATGAATCTATATTTGGTATCCTGGAATAATTTCCACTTGGTTAATAATCAGCTGTGGGCTTACTTCCTCCCTTTATTACTTCAAGATATGTTAAATATTCTCTCATTTATTTCGTTTCCCATTTGTTTAAGAGAAAGAAAATTTATTGGAGTAAAAAATGGGAGGGACTGGGGAATTGGCTCAGTGGTATAAGTACCTGCCTGGCAAGCACAAGGTCCTGATTTCAATCCCTGGTTCCACAAAACAAAGCAAAAAACAGCAAAAAAATGGATAAATGAAATGGGGAATTTGGAATAAGAGTAGCTCCTGACAGACAGGAGCATTCCTTAATGGGCTGCCACAGTGCACTCCTCTGAAAGGAAGTTTGATAGAGTGAAATCATGAGGCAGGTACAACATAGATCAAAATTACAATCAACCAATAAGATTAAAGTATAGCTGCTTGGGTAGTATTGATCTAATGGTAGCAAGGATACATGGGCAACACCATTAACCTTGGTCCATAATCTGTATCTTAGTCTTGTCTTTTGTTTTAGCAACTGTGTTAGTTGATATATTGTGTCAACTTGGCTGAATCAGCTCCCGCAGTTCTCAGCGTGGGGGCCCAGCACTGCAGGTAGGCAGGGCCCAGGAATTGAGAAAGGCTTCCTGCCGGGCCATTTTGGAGGAGCTCAGATCTTCACTGTGGAGCGCTGGTCTTTGCAGTCAGCGCAGAAGGAAGAGAGAGGCTTGATGGACGCCGCAGCTGCTCCTCCTCTTGTGCTCTTCATTGTTTTCTGCTGCATGAAATGCTGTCATTTGCATTGGAGCCAGTGGAATATGGACTGAACCCTCCAGTAACTGTGAGCTAAATAAACCTTTCCTTCCTTCATTTTGAGTATTGGGCATTTGTCTCAGCAACAAGTAAAAAGTAACTAAGACAGCAACCTTAGTCTTATCACACTAGTAAGTTCAGCCACCAAGTCCAAAGTACAGTATATTCAAAATAGGAATAAAATACCCCATCAAAGAAACACCAAAATCTTCCCATATTATACTTAAATTTATCATGATTTTATCAAAAAGACAATGTACAAAAGAGACAAAGCCTAAGCAGGGCTGGCCAAATAGCTTAACAGATTAAAGCATCTGCTTAGGCAAAAGAAACGACCAGGGTTCGATCCCCAGCGTGCCATGGTGTCGCTGCCCCTGGGGCTTACTGAGACAGGGATTGAGACGGGGCATGGTTGCGAGCGCCTATAATCCCAGCTCTTAGAGGCTGAACACAGCAGGTCACTACAAGTATGATCATGTAGTGAGACCTGGTAGACCCTGTGCTAAATGTAAGCAAGAGAGAGAGAGAGAGCCTAAGCAATTGATGAAGACAAGGCATAAAATTCAAGTATGGCAATTTAGAGAATACAGAATTCCGTGAAATATTTTAGGTGTGCTATAAAACAAAAGCAAATTCTTACCTCCTTGCTAGCATTTCCATTGAACTTCTAAGTTGACACACGGGACATGCTGGATGTCAAGTGTGCTGAGTTCATGTTCCCAGAGTCAAAGAATGAATTCTAAGAGTGATGGAGGTTGAGTAGGAAATTTTATTTGAGCAAAGGAATGGGAAAATGGAGGACAGCAATGGCTCCAGAGAGAAAGGAGGGGCTCCAGATGAGTTCCTGCTTTTTCACTTTAGTTTTTTTCCCTGTAGTTAGGACATTGCTACCATTAACTTACTTAAAGGTAAGGGAACAGGCTGTCCTAACAACATTCTCCTTAGAAATTCTTCCTCTTATTTATTTATTTTTACTTTTATGTATTTGGTACAGGGTCTCAGAACGCAGCTTCGACTAGTAGTGATCCTCCTGTTTTCAGCCTCCCCAGTCCTGGGATTGCAGGTGGGCACCACCACACCTGGACTCCGTCGCAGGCTCAGCACGCCGGGGGCGAGGCTGGCATGGCGTGCTGACGCGGGATCGAATCCTGGTCCCTGCGCTCGCCTAAGCAGGCCCTCAGTCCCCTGAGCTATCCCGCTGGCCATCGTTTGCAGTTCTATTATTCCGAAAGCCCAGTGTTTCTCCGCTGATCTTGGGATTTGTTTCTTCTCCTTCCCTGATGCTATATAAAGCACACACTCTATTTATTCCTTATAGTAGATTTGATTCTCTTTTTGTCACTTGCTATCAACAATCACCTAATATATACTTATTGTTTCGTGCAGAGAAAGGTTCAAATATTTAAGTAATTTGAATTTCATCAGGGTTAACAGATGATATAATGATAGAAAAACCAGAAATAGAGAATTTCTCTTTAGTGACATTGCATAAGATGGAGGGGTATACAAGTTTATAATGCAGTATACAATACCCAGTGAAAATATAGTGATTGGCATTTAATAGATGGCATACCAAAAATCAAAAGTTTGGTGGTAGTGCTTATATTACATAACTCAGATTGAAAGTGAGTAGATTGAAAATTCACCTAATCTATACTAGTTTGAATGCTCTAAGCTTAATTAATATTATAAGCGAGTTTGCAAAGGTCATTTCAGTTGCTAGACACTCATTCTAAACTAATATACACCATTATATGTTACCTTCTATCCAATCATTCCTTAGCAATAGAGAAAGATTTAAGCTTTACCATCATATGAAATTTCATGACTATTATAAAATTTGAAATATATGATTGTGTATGTGTATGCATGCAAATATGTATATGCTTCCAATATGATTTCATGCTATTCCATATGTACAACTATATATTAGAAATGAGCTTCTCTGAATTTATTTTATAAGATTGGACACAAGTATTTGTAAATTGAATGAAACAATTTTAAGGAGAAGAAATCAAAACTAAATAAGAAAGAGAACATTAAAGACTACCTAAAAATATTTGAGAAGAAAGAACAATAGACATTCAGGAAATATGTGGCACAACGTATGAGAGTTAATGTAAGAATGTTTGAAGGAAAGGCTTATCGAGCCAAAAAAAATAGAATTTTTAGTGATAAGAATGATCTAATTTGTGTCAAACTCAATATAAGATTTTCAGAGAATTTTGAAGATAGAAATATACAACTCGACAAAATTAAATAAAAAACTGAGACGATCAAATCAGTGCCTCAGAGATTTAACTACAGAGCCTCATTGGAGAGGCGGAAGCTATTTTTAGTCCAGGGAAATGTATACTTCTCCTTTTTTCATTTTCTCAGAAGAAGAACTCTTAGATTCTCTTCTTATATATCTGTGTTTTTTCAAGCCTTTGTTTTTAACTCCCTGTTAGTTTTAATATTCCATAAACCTTTTTTTGCCATACAGAACTCTATTATTTTTCTGTGATGTAATATTGGTATATGAAAGAAGAGCTGCAAAACTTCTTTTTTTCCTATAAAAATCATACACTTTAGTGAATTTAAAAACATATTTAAGTTAGAAATTTTTATGCAGTCAGATCCGACTCTAATTTTCCCAATGCTCTTGACATATCTGTAACTCTGTACGTGATAAGAAAGTTAAATCTCATCTACAGACTTGAGTTTAAATACTGCCTGTCAGCCTGACACACAGACTTGAGGTAAGACAGTTGATGTGCATAGGGCAATAAGAATAAGCATAAATACTAAATTATGCATTGGTTGCTGCCATGTCATAAAGTCCAGCTATCTGGTAGGCTTATAGAATTAAAAGTTGTCTTACAGGGAAGCTCTGCTTTTATAATTCTGGCTTCGTGGTGAAATTAGGCTTTACAAACATGATTCTAATATGGACTTACTTTTTATTCTACATAAGAAGATAATCTTTCTGTATCGAGGGCTAAATACTTCCTGAGCATACAGTGTTTAATTACTATATATATCTCAAGCAATATAGAAGGTAATAAAACTGCCAAAAGTTCTGTAACATTTTTATAGCAATGTTTAGTTCCTTTTTATGATTAAATTAGAAAAGTTCATGTTTTGGTGCATTTGTATTTAACTGGTAAAGATACAGAGATGGCTAAAGAAAAACACTCAAGTGCAAATTAATGAAAAGGGAGAGAGAGAAGATATGGATCTAACTATCTTTCTAGCATGTGTAGTTTTAATCATAGATATGGGGCAAGGAGCACTGGGGTAGTAAAGGCGATGCTATGTAATTCCTGCATCCCTCACAGCCACTGCTTAAATCTCTTCGGAGTGTGTTTCTGTCAGTTTGCTTCTAGCATAGAAAGTGACTAGATTAGAAAGTTTATTTGGCTCTGATTTGGAACATGAAATATATTTTCCTGTAAAAATATAATAATGGCATAATAATGTCAAAGGCAACAGCTATTCTTCTAAGCTAGGTGATATCATTTTGTTTAATCTAGTGGACAGTTTAGCTCTAGTTTATAGAATATTGTAGAACCACCCAAACATTTATAAGCTGATATCAACAGGAAGTGTTTTACAGTTCTAATCTGCTGTTTGAGAAAAGTACGTTCCTTTCTAACTACACAGAGAGACTTCTAGTGGGTGATCTATAGCCCATATTTTAAAATGATTGAAAACCATAAATAATCAAGAATCAATCATCTTAGAGGCAAATCTGTACCCTCCTACTATTGTGTTTTCTATCCAGATAATGATATTTTCAGTTAGCATTCTTTTACAGCAGAAAAAAAAAAGCATAGTTGACAGGTGAAGAAACAACTTTAGCAAACAGGGTAGATCTAGAGCAGTGCTTAGCTTCTTAATTTATAGTCTGCTTTGAAAAATAAAAAAATGAAGTTCTCTTGGAATACGCAGGAAGATTTTTCTCCCATTTCTTCCACCATCTTTTTCTCTGGTTCTCATGGTACTTTCACTTTGCTATTTAATGTCATGCTCCATCAGGCATGAGGACACTCAGAGTATAGATGCTTAAAGATGCATAAAATGGTGCCTGGCAGCTATGTTCACGGGGTCTGTTCCCAATGAGCACCCTCCCCAGGCCTGTACCTGGCAGAAAATGGTAGCAGTTGCTGCATGAGTTCAGGGGAGCAAGTAGCAGTAAACCCAATGGCTGAGGCAGAAAGGTGGGCTCTAGGGTGAGGTCAAAGAGAGTGCTTGGGATACAAGTCCCAATTATTATGCTCCATTGATCCACCTAATTTTACTTCCAAAATATAAACTTAAGGAAGCCAGTAACAAGAATTTCAATGCAGCCATGAAGGAGCATGTAATTCCAAACTTGGGGCGTCGGTGAAGTTTGCCAGTACTTGAAATTGGTCTTACCCAGGATACTAAACCAGGCGATATCACTTCAGTACTTTAAATATTCCTTTAATTAATTTCCTTGCTCTGTTTAAATTTATTTGTAAAGTGCCCTGTCTTAAGATTTACAGCATAGTTCTGAGTGAGATTTGAGGGCCTACAACACAGAAGCCTAGAGAAATGTTCACAGAATTTAGTAATATATTCTTCATATCACTGGACTAAAGGGCCGGCAGGAGAGCTCAATAGACTAAGTGCCTGCTCAGGCAAGAGCAGCTACTGGATTTCCATCCGTGGTGCCACATACAACACCAGCTCCACCCCTACCTGAATTGAGTTGGTCACCTAGACTGAGTGGGGTGGCACACGCCCATAATCCCAGCACTGGTGAGGCTGAAAACAGTAGGATCACTATGAGTCAGCTATGTAGTGAGACCCTATACCAAATACAATTTAAAAAAAAAATGTACTTGAATCCCTTTAGCAGAATAGACCCTGAATTTCTGAAAAAAAATATCACTACACATAGCACATACATTGTACTTAGAATTTATTGACAATTATTTATTGATAATGCCAGAGTAGGAATTAATTTTCAGTTTTATATTTATATTTAACTCTCTCTCTCTCTCTCTCTCTCTCTCTCTCT
>NW_004524853.1:1518535-1527531 GCF_000260255.1 Octodon degus
CTCTCTCTCTCTCTCTCTCTCTCTCTCTCTCTCTCTCTCTCTCTCTGACATTCAACTCTTGCTTCAGTTGGCTTTGAGCATTGATGTTTGACAGATTCACTGAAATATTCTAGACCAGTGATGGTGAATCCTTTTCAGTTTCCAATGATACTAACGGCCTACGGTGGCATGTGTGCCGCAGGTTTGCCACCATTGTTCTACATGATCAGGAATCCAAGCTAAATTATAAATTTTTCTAATGCTTAGAAATATATGTATTTGTAAAGGGAGTTAGGTGGAAACTGAGAGGAACATTAATGGAAAAAAAAAACATTCATAGTAATGCAGATCCATGATTCCATAAATTTTTGAAAAGCTTTCTCTGTATAATCCTCAAAAGACAAACTAATTGAGTCAAAGAATGAAGTCATTGACAAAGAAAGAGAAAGCTAGTAGATGATTTATTAAGAAGGGGAATAGCTCCTAGTTTGGGAGGGGTGTCCAATGGATCACTACATGAGCCCCTAGTCCAGAACTTTTCATACATAAGTAGAGCATGGGGATTATTCAGTAGCTATGTAGCATAGGCAGCTCTGTGGGTTTAGAATGACCAATTGCAACTAAAGTATTTTTAACCCAGTTTATACCATGCATAATTTAAAAGAAGCTGAGATTTTAAAGAAAAACTGACTACTCTGTGGATTAATTTAATTGAAACTCAAGAACTTAGTAGGGGAAAGCTATCATGCCCTTAGGGAGCGACTGCATGGTGCCTAAGGAAGTCCATGCTAAGTCTGAAGTTCTAGTCCGTTGTCTATTCTTATTTAAGTCTTATGTTGTCCCGGTTATTCATCTTTATCTCAAGGCCTTTCTATAGCTAACTCATAAACTAAACTGTCTTTTACATTTTCTCAAAAAGATACTGAAACAAAGTGTTTCGTTTGTATGGTCAGGTAATATTCAAAGTCTGATAGAGTTTAAGTGTGTCACATTCTATAAATGGAAACAAATATTTATATTTCTCTAGGAAAACTTTTGGGTTTTAAAATACCGAGTACCTAAATAATGATATCAATATCCTGACCAGTTGTATCTCAGCTACACAAGCAGTTTGCGCTCATCTTTGGTTTTGTCAAATAATAGACATTTTAATGGTCCCGGTTTGATATAGAATGATAGTTACAGCTTTCCCTTTTTCTCTCAAAAGCATGCTAAATCTTTATAAATTGAGATAAATAGTTAAAATTGACTGTTACCCAAAATTTCTGGGGTAGAATTTTGTAAATATTTTATCTGCTTACGTACACAGGAAAAGTTGTAGGACCGCAGTATTTACTGTGGAATGAAAGAAGGGAGTCAGCACTGGCTCTGATTGATTTTGGTAATTTCAATTCAATAGAGTGATAAGAAAGTAATACTTCATTTTTGTCTTTTCATATTTTCCCCCAAATTGCTCCGTTGATCTACACTAGCTTCATAAAGAGTCCCATTTTCATGTATTCTTTGTATTCTCTTTGCAGAGACAAAGCAAAATTGAACAAAATAGGAACATACAAATGAAAACCCAGGAGCATAATAATGAACAATAAAGTACTCTTATCTCTTTAGATCTTATCAACCAGAATATTTAAGACAAGATACGATGATCACTTGTCTAGTATTTCTTCACTAGGTCATCTCATTACTGTTTTCTTATACCACTCAGGTCTCAACTTTAATGTGTCTTCTTTAAAAAATGTGTTCTGGGGGCCAGGGAGATGTCTCAGTAGAATAAGCACTTGCCTGGCAAGTGCAACGCCCTGAATTCAATCCCCGATACCTCAGGAAAAAAACATGTGTTCTGCTAGCCTATCTGTGTTAGGCTACCTTCCTCCACATCTTATTCCTGTCAACATCTATTACTCCTTAACTTTGTTGTGTTTATTCAAACTTGTATAATTTACTTATTTGTTAATATGTTCATTATGAACTGTCAGTACAAATGAGGGAAGGTGGCCATTACTAGGTAATTGTTTAACTCGTGGCAATCATTTGGCTCCAATGGGTCTGATGGATAGTAACTCTATGTAAACGATGGTTATTGAAGTACTGAATGAGTTTTATACAATGCATTATGTTAGTCACAAAACATTATGACGTTCTAACAAAACAAATACACCTTTTAATTTTTCTGCTTGGAAAATATACTCTGGAGAAAGTGTATGACTTTTCTGTTCACCTCAAATTTAAAATGAAAATGTGGACTGGGATGTGACTTAGTGTTAGAAACTTGAGTAGTATGTTCAAGGACCTAGATTTGGTTCCTAACACCTGAAAAAGAATCAAAATAAATATTGGCCAGCTAAAATATTCCCCGAAATTGGAGTTTGGTGGGCAGGCCAAATAGCTCAGCATACTAAAGCGACTCCACAAGACAGATCCCTGGCGTGCTGTGCTGGCCCCGCCCCCCGGGGCGCCCTGAGATTGCGATTGGTGGTGCGGGCCTATAATCCCAGTGCTTGGGAGGCTGAAAACAGGAGGACCAATAGGAGTCCAATCCATGTAGTGAGACTCTGTAGACCCTGTACTAAATACATTTTTTTTTAAAGTAAAAGATAATCTGGAGGTTGATAGATCTAAATGGGCATTAAAAATTCACTTTATCATATCTCTTGCTGTAGCAGATAATGAGGCAGAAACAGCAAATGATTTAAATACAAAATATTCTATAATAAAGCTAATTTCACAACTGTAATCAACAACTCTACTCTCTAGTAGTGTTTCCATAGCTTCCTATTGTTTAATAAGAATTCCCACTTGTTAAAAGTCCAACCGAAATAAAGCTAATTTGCTTACCATACAAAAGGAAGTGAACTGATTTCAGTCCCTCTTCCTTGAGGTACTGGGCCTTCCTCAGGGTTATAAGCACATTTTCTCCTCTATCTTCCTGGCTTCTGCTTCCCTAACTGTGGTGCCTGGATCTGTGCCTGCAGGTAAGCATTGTTAATGTCCTTATAATGAAGGCTGTTGTGAATTCTAATCTATAATATTATAGTTCAATTGTGTTGTAACTTTCTATTTGTATTTATACTTTTGAGTTCTTATACTAGGGAGACTATACAATATTTAAACATGTGGGTCTGGTTTATTTCACTTATGAGTATATCTTCAAGTGACATCCACACACAATTAAAAGGAAAGTGAGAACTTGAGGATTAGACAATGAAGAGAGAGCAAAGAAAAAAAGCTAGGAAACATGACAGGGGCAAAGTCATACATTTATATATGCAGGATGAGTAAGGCAATGATCCTGAGAATCTTCAGAAAGTTTTAGAAGCTAGCAATTGATTGGTAGGATTCTCATCCTAACTAACTATATGTGCTGATACCTGTGAACCAAGTAACTGCACTGAAGATCGCAATGTGTAATTGTAGGTCATGCTTGGAGTGCCTGTCATTTTGGCCTTCTGAATACATGCTGCTTGTCATGACACATCAGTTGCTGCCATGCTGTCTCTCAGGTAGACAATTAAGAAGGAAGGGGGTGGTGAATGAAAGCCAGAGACAGGAAAAAGGGTGTTGTGGGACTGTCCTGCTATAATGCTGTATATGGTTAGATTTCTAAATTTAAAATATATTTAAAAAATTAAATTAAAAATTTAATTTTAAATTAAATTTTAAAAAATTAAAATTAAATTTAAAAAATTAAATTAAAATATACTTTAATTTTTAAAAATTTTTTTCTTCATATCCTGTAGGGACTTAAAGTTTAACATATCAATACTTGATGAAAAATACCTGTTCCATGTTATGCCTAAGATGTTTGATACTCAGACAGATAGTGAAGTTAAGCTCAACAACCTAAGTTGTAGGGTAATAACAATAAGCTTCTCTTCTGGAGGGCAAACAACCTAAGTTTGCAGACCAAAAATGACAGAAAAAGAAGGGCTGCAAGGACAGCCAACATTTTGGCCCTAGCACTTCAAGGTCAGTGAAGATTCAGGACATAGGAGAACCTGTACTCTAACATCATGTAACTCAGTTGTGTCCCAAATTTTCTGATCAAGGAGATTATGGGGCCACAGAGGAAAGTGATCAATGATTTAGAGTGTGCCTAAGGAGAGTCACATGGAGAGAAAACATTCAGGCTTTCACAGAGAGCACATTGGTAAAGCAATGGCCGTGACTCATCCAAATGCCTGACACTGACAAAGGATCTACAAAGTGTGGTACAGGGTTTTAGGGTAAATCCTGAGGAGATTTGGCTGACCTTATCAGTTACAAAGATACATTTCTTTTTATATAGGTCTTGCTTTATCTTGGTCTTAACCATCCAGCAGAAAAGTAGAAAAGCTAAGTATAAAAAGTAAAGCCATGTTTATATGCTGAACTGTAAAAGGGACAGGTCAACAACTTCTGACATATCCAGTCTTACGGAAAACCCACTGCTATTATGGACTACTGGACTATTTTGCTGAATTCACACACCTATAATATTTAAATGACAAAACTAAACCAAAAAAAGGTGATACAAATGAATGGATATTTTGTATCTATATATTCAAAATAAGATAGATGTCCAGCTACATTCTCTTAATTCAATGAATAGAAAGATTTGTTCTAATAGTGTTTGCAAACAGGATATCATGTCTGCATCTTGTACAATGAATAACCACTAAGACAACAATACACAATGCATTAATTATTGAAACTGTCCTACCAATCGTATTTGAAACTGCCTCATTGCTATTCACTTCTCAATACAATTACAGAAAAATATAATATTATAATTTGGCCATTAAAAGGAAGAGAGTCAGCACTAGGATCAAATAGACACCCCATCAAAGGCCCCTACAGTTGCCTACATGGGGCCATATGAGCTTTGGAACCAATTGCTGAGAGATGGACTGGCTACGATTGTCCTTGTCTGATATAAATGTACCTTTGTGTTCATAGGGGCATGGTTTATTAATATTACATTGAGAAAAATAAGTCTTTATAGTGGTGCAGACACAGACTGTAGCTACCACTGCAATTATTCATAGCTTATATCTCTACATACAAATGCATTTTATTTACACAAAATCTTCGTAGATGTTATTTACTAAATACCTCTGAGTGATTATGTTCCATTTGAGTTCCTTTGTTTTTCAAAGACTTTCTTGAAAATGTTTCCCAAACTATATTGCAAGCTGCTTGTATTTTATATTATACAAAATAATTTTTAAAAGAAATCAAGTATCCTCACATAGGAGAAATATATAAAAAATAATTTTAGCTATGAAGTATGAGCAAACTTTATTTAAAGTTTTAGGAATAAGTATGATGAATAATTGTGCACATTTTTCTTAAAATATAACATCTACACCAGGTACCTGTCACAAATAGTTTAATCGCAGTTCTTATGTATTTGTTCATCACTCTCTTATCAAGCCAAAATCATTTCTCTCATGAGTAAAATTATCTCCATTACTTCTTGGGCAAGGAAACATTCCTCCTCCCTTTGAACTAAATCCTTAACAAGGGATAAGAAGTTGTCTTCATTCTCCACAAGACAGTTGGTTAGAGGTATTACCCTGGGCAATACTTTTCTAAAGTGTTAGAATTTTAGAAGGAAGTAAAATAGAGCTTACAACTACTGCGGAATTTCTGCCTTTAGAGAGCCCAAGTTTATTATTTTTCTGTAGTTTTTCTCCTTTACCACAGGCATGTAGCAGGGACCTATATAGAGCCATGCTTAGAACTCAGAGGAAAAATTAACTACTTAGAGAGAAATCAACTTCCTTTGCTCAATTTATTTATTAACTAATTTGTTTATTTTTAATTTTTTTCCTTCACTCAATTTAAAGGTTGCTCTCCTGAATATTTTCTGTACAGTGTCCTAGGTAACTTCCAATAGATAGATCTAATTCAACTAAAAAAATTAAATTCTCATTATGATGGTTAGTCTTGGGTATCTACTTGATTGGTTTAAGAAATGCCTGGTAATTGGCACAACTCATTACTGGGTGTGTCTGCATACAGCACATGTGTGACCTTGGACATCCTGTGTGGCCTTGGCCTTTCCTTTGCTAGCATTCTTCCCCTCCCTTCTGTCTCCCAGGTGTCTTTGAATGGGGATGGAACTCAGGCTTTTGTGCTTGTCAGGGAAGCACTTATTCCACTGAGGCAACTTCCCGGCCCCTCTCAAATATCTCAGTGAGCCATTTTCTTCCCCAAACGCTCTTCCATGGCATTTCTACCTTATAGATGACTGCAGATCAAACATCTAAAACTGAGCCCAAACAACTATTTTCTCTTTTAATTTGGGATGTCACTTATTTGGTCCCAACAACAGAAAAGCTGACTGATAAAGCTATGTAAATGGCTACTGGCATGGCTTCGCTCAGCATAATCTGATACCACATAGGACTGAAAAGGAATCTTTTTCAGGTAGATATGAAATGTCCCAGAGCAGACAAGATCTACGGGTTTACTACAGGCTGTATCTTAGCTTCTATCTAACCAGACAACAGAAATCTATGTGCAGCTGGTTTTACAGAAGTTATCAGGCAATGTTAGCTCAACATTAGCATATTTTTCCAAGATCTAAATCATGCAGTCAGTGTTCACCGTACATTACCATTCTGAGTGAGATTGAGCTCTGCCAATCGCGGTCCAGAGGAAGTGCGAAGCATTTAGGGAGGGGCCCTGTTGTTTTCAGGACCAACATTTCAGATCTGCCAGGAGCCACTAAACAAGAGTATGCCAAATGCTGCAAAAATAAGTCATTGCTTAACATGCACCACAGTCTGAAGTTTTCTGTAGTAAAAAAACCAAGCAACATCATTAATCTAAATAAAGCCTGTGCAAGGATATAAATCTGCTACAATAAACAGTAAATTTACGTTAGTAAATATAACACTTAAATGCATAATCTTTAAATTCTTCCTTTCAGTTGCTTCTCTGCATTTAGCTCTTGCCTGACTCACAGCCTACCAGTGAGTGATTTATCCTTCATTGTCCTGAGGGAAATTACACGAAGATAAATTCAAGTTTTAATGCATAGCAAACAGAAATTGCTTTTAACTTTTAAAGGACAGTCTTCCTGACCCCGAAGAGGAGCAGTGACGTATGCTTAGTCCTCACCGTGGACCAGGGACAAGCTAACAATAACTTAGTTATCTCTAAAATGAGTTTAAACAACGGTGTCTCAGTCTCTCTGTGTCTGTGTCTGTCTCTGCCTCTGTCTGTCTGTCTCTGTTTGTCTCTTTCTGTCTATCTCTCTGTCTCTGTCTGTCTGCCTATTTATTTTTTTCTCTCTTACATCTATGTCTCTGTCTCTCTCTGTCTCTCTGTCTCTGTCTGCCTCTCTCTCTCTCTCTCTCTCTCTCCCTCTCTCTCTCTCTCTCTCTCTCTCCCTCTCTCTCTCCCCCCCATCCCCTCTTGTCTGTTGGCTGTGATGGAATAGTCTCCCCTAAATTTTCTCACACCTTGTACATATGCCCTGAGCTGAAGAATGCAGCATAACTTTGAATTCAATAACAAATGAGAGTGATCCTGATGTATTTGATTGTTTTCTTGTTTAAAATATAGTTTCATCTCTGATTACAGTTGAACACTAGGAGTTCTTTCCTACAATGAATCTGCATTGAGACAACAGTGAGGCAAACTGACTTTTTTTCCTAATGAGAATTTTAAACAAAAACTGCAATAAAGCCTGTTTTTCTGAGATTGGTGTCAGCTGATCAGGGCTTAAATATCTATCATGAAAGGGAAAGTTTTTTTAGTTATATTACTTTATAATACCTCTCTCAAACTTAAAAAAAAATCTACCTGGGGACTTTTATTTTTTTAAAAAAATCTATCTCTTTCCTTCCACCTAAATTCATGACTCCTACTACTAACTTTAAGCAATTTTATATACAATTTAGTATTTCCAGACAAATTGTTCAGACTGCCTAAACAACCTGATAGTACTATACTGTGAAAATCTTAAGGAGGCTGCTTTATTAGTCTTTTAATCACTTCTCGAATGACTTAAAAACTGGAGTTGCTCATGTTTCAGTATATTAATAGATGAAAACATATAATAATTTTTATGTGTTTAGTACAGTGTATACAGGGTCTCACTACACAGATCAGACTTTAGTGACCCTTCAGTTATTAGCACCCTAAGCACAGGAATTACAGGCATGTGCCACAACACTCAGTCTCAGTGCACCCTGGAGGCACTGCTGGCATGGCACACCTGTAAAACATAAAATTGACACCTCAAAAATTGAGCTGATATTTGATCCTTATCAAGCTGTTAGTCTAATTTTGAAAGGAAGAACCACTGGCCAGTTTTCTCATGGTACATTTCCATGGTTTTGCTTTCTGAAGTTTCTCCATTTACCCCATGTCAACTGGCATTGGAAAATCTTAAATGAAAATATTCCAGAAATAATTAGTTCATGTTTTTTGGTTCTGGGGTATGGAACCCAAGGCCTTTAAAACAAACTACTTTTCCAGCCCTTTTTCTATTTTTCATTTTGAGGTAGGATCTAAACCACTATGTAGTGGGTCAGAGAGATAGCTCAGTAGAATAAGCACTTGCCTAGCAAGCATAAAGTCCTAAACTCAATCCCCCATACCACCAAAAACAAAACAAAACAAAACAAACAAACAAAAAAACCCTCACTATGTAGACCAGGTTTGGCTCAAAATTGTGTTCTCCTAACTCATACAGCTGGGGTCATAGGCATGTACCATCATTCTTTACTATGATTCATAAATTTTGAATCACTTTTTGTTTTATGTGTTTGGTTTTCACAGGGACTCACTATGCAGCTTGGATTTGTGGTGATTCTCTTGGTTTCAGCTTTCCCCAGGCTGGGATTACAGGTCTATGCCACTACAATGCAACTCTTGCTGGCTCAGTCCACTCTAGGGGTGGGGTTGGGCATGGTATGTGGTACCAGAGATCAAACTGTGGTCCCAGTGCTTGCCTAAGCTTCCGTAAGCAGGTGTTTTAGTCCACTGAGCTATTTTGCTGGCCCTTAAATTACTTTCACTAT
>NW_004524853.1:1527631-1531748 GCF_000260255.1 Octodon degus
TGTGTGTGTGTGTGTGTGTGTGTGACTAGGAATTGAACTCAAGACACTGCACTTGCCAGGCAGGCACTTATTCTACTAAGGTATCTCCCTGGCCCCTTGCTATAATTGTTTGAATTTACTATCCTTCATTGTTAATCTTACTGTGCCTGTCATATGAATTAATCTTTATCATAGGTGTCTATATGTATGTATGTATGTATGTATGTATGTATGTATATATATAAATGGATTTCAAAATGATACCATAGATGTAGAGTTTGGTACTGTCTGTGCTTCAGGCATCCACTAAAGATCTTGAATTATATTTCTCCTGAATTCACAAAACAAATTGGATCACTTTTTATGAAGTATACAGGAAAAAGTAAGAATGCCACTGAATTATATTTAACATCTCCATGGTTGGAGAGGTGCCTGTGTCATCATATTTTACCTCAAGCAATTATGTTGAGCTCTTATTGATTTAATTCTATTATTGTCACATTTTCTTTATCTATATATACTAGGAATAATGAAGTTATTTTTAAATTGCTAAATGGAAAAATGCAGCAATACAAGTCTCAATTATTTCCACATTCACCTACAATAAATATTTCATTAACTGAATAAAACAGGATAAATTTGACTCTTTTGTTGGTAAATAGATGTAACTGGAAAACATACTCTTAGGTGAAAAAAATCAGATCTGCATATGCAAACATCATATTGTCTCCTCAGTATGAAAAGCTGAAAGAGAAAACTTGAAGCTGAAGGGTACAATAGAAACTGGGAAAAGGGAATGAACTTATTCAAAAGGAGAGAGTTACTGGTTTGGGGAGGACAGGAGAGGGAGTGGGGGAAAGAGTTATCTATGTATGTAAGCAGGATGGTACGGATACATGTACTGTGCATTTCTGCTGGTCTACAGGAAGAAGCAGTTAATACTTTAATTTGTTTCATTCTCCTTTTTTTTCAATTGTTTCTCCTTTTTTTCTTCTAAATTTCTTACACATTTCTTTTTTCTTTCTTCTTGCAGTTTTACATGCATATATCTGATAATGTGCATAACTGGAAGATAACGCCATATTACAACAGATACTGTGAAATTTGTATTACTTTGTTAAATAAAATTCTGTATCACTTGTAAATTTTTGTTTTAATTCTAATTTACACTCTTTAAAAAAATTAAAACAAAATTTTTCATCAGTTGAGTTTCTTTCATTTGTTGTGTATTTGCTTGTATTATGCTTTACCAAAAAGAGTGGGAACATATTATTTTTCTACTCTTTTTAACACTGTCTCTAGCACCTTATGGAGTTTGACACATATTAACCATCTCATTATTTTAATTGGGTGAAACAATGAATAATAAAATACACTACCATTTTAATATATTAAAAATCATTTACTAATTAAACACTTAATTTGAATGTATGAAATGCAAACTACTTGTTGAAAACATGAAAAACATGTTATTTTAAGTAAGCATGAAAACTATGATCAGATATACATAATGCTTATCTTTCCACATATGCAACACGTGTGCTTTTTGTTTGTTTGTATTTCTGGTGGTACCAGGAATCAAACTCAGGATCTTGTGCTTGCCAGGCAGGTGCTTACACCACTGAGCTATATCCCCGGCCCCCCACATGTGCTTTTTTGCTATAGCTCAGATTTCTGATTTAAGAAACAATAACCATAGGGGAAAATATATTATCTTTTAGTAATTTAATACTAAATCTAAATAATTGAATATCTAAAGACAATGAGTAAAAAAGGGAGAGGCCTTTAAAAATGTGTCTTTCTTATGTAAGAAATTTGAAATATAAATAATTTTAGGGGCAAAGTAAAACTAGTTAATAGGATGAGAGAGGGAGACCTTATGGAGATGGGAAGTGGTTGTCAGGTTAGGGAAATAGAAAGGGGAGGCAAAAAGGAAGTGGAAAGTATGAAGATAATTTCTAATTTGAAATGGCAAAATCCCACCAAAATGTTAGATGTCCAGCTTTCTAGAATGTGCAGAAATATATTTGTAGTAAACAATGAAAGCAAAATTGTTCTTCAGACATTAGGCTTATTTTCAATTCACTTTGAATCCCAGTCATGCTATAAAGCCACAATTAATTAACATTCTCCTATATAGCCAACTGACCCTCCTATCTATAATTACTTATATTATGCATTCACTCACATAATATTTTCTTTCTTAACTATGCCAGTCATTAGTGCTGTTGCACAATTTGAAGTGATTTCACAGAAATTGAACATGTCTTGGAAAGAAAGGGTGACCATACATGACATAATTTATGCACTCTCATGGATCATCCAGCCCCTCACTGTCCATCCATGCATTGAATGTATCTCATTTATAGTTACTTTTATTCATGTGGCAACAGCCCCTAATATCTACACTTAGCAAATTTCCAGCTTGTAATACATATATTATCATCTCTAGTCCTCACTGAACTTGAGGGCAGTGTGAAAAGTGAAAGAAGTTAGAAAAGAAAAGAGACATGAGGTTTCTCTTATCTTTGGAATGAAAAACAAATTAATTGAATATTTATGATAAAAGGAGTCAGTGATATGATTTCTTTTATCATAAAAAATTGTTCATGGAAAGTTAACGAAAATGTTAGAGAGAATTTTGGTTTTTAGTAACTTCTATTCAGTGATACCAAAATATAGATACCCACTCAGCAAAGTTTTACATCAGTTATAATTGACTTCATTGAGTGTAAATATGACCTCTCCTACTGGGGATTTTAATTTACATTGGGTGGCTAAAAGGTATTCTAAGGCTGGTGTCCTTGGCTATTTCTATAAATGGCATTCTCAGGTGGTACAGTTTATATGTGATACTCCATGGAAGAGAGAGACAGTCATGTAATTTCTCAAGGTCATATCTACTTTCTGTAGATGGCAGGTACATTTGTTACATATCATCACTCTAAAAAGTGCTGGATCAAGGTTTTGCCAGGTCACAATTTCATCATCCAAAGTCAATGGCTGCTGTCTAAAGATTTGCAACTGCAGCAAAGACACAGAAATTTGTTACAAATGTCTAACAGTTCACATTTCAACTTCTGTCTTATGAAAGAATTAATGTCATGCCATTTAAAAAAATGTTTTATCTTGCATTAACTTCCTTGATGATTAGTAGAGCTTTAATCAAGTAGGAGAGAAAGACCAGCTATTCAAACTACTGAATACTGAAAAGGTCACAGTATTGCAGCAAACGTCTATAATTTACTATCTCCTATTACACACTCTAAAAATGATCACATTCCCTTCTCAAAGGCAAAACACTATTTGACAAAGTCACCAGACTCCCTGAATCCAGATCTAATTTGGGACAAAGTTGGTAACATTATGTTATGTGTATCAGAGCATTAGTTTGAAAAAATATAGCATAGGAGAATTAAATCAGAGCTCATAAAATTTAATTTATAATGATGAATACTATCAGATATTTGAAATTGAAAGAACCAAACATTAAAAATAACACTAAAACTGTTTTTTAAAACCATAGAGGCACAACAACAGCATGTCCACTACTGCAGGGCAGCCATGATCCAAGATATGCTCATGCATGTGCTCCTGTTAAAGGAAGTTCATTCCATCTACAAGAGCAGAGATCCTTTCTCGATCCCATTCTTCAGGTGATGACCCATTCATGGATTTCCTTATTTCCTCTGGCTCTTTGTCATGGTAGTTTTTACAATGCACACATCTAATAGGAGCATACAATTACATGGAAACATTCTTAGTTTCTCAGCTCATGGTTTTGTAGCTTGAGGACGCACAGTGGAGATCTTACTTTTCCTTTGCTTTATGTTCAGGGTCCTAGTTGAGGTTCTCACTGTGTAGTGAGGTTTCAGTGCTGGTTCTCCTTCTCATCCTCTGGATCAATAGCTGCATTCTCTGCTATTTTAGGGATCCAAACTTGGAAATTTGGAGCCTCTCTTCATATGTGACACTGCATGTGTTCACTGCATGTCTTTCTGTGACATTCATTCTGTAATTGCATTGAAAAACACATTTCTTATTTCAACTAATCTGAGAAAAATAGGCTTAAAAATCATACATTCATTTCATACTGTAAACTGATTGTTGGTAGAGATAGTTCTTTTTAAATGTTTTT
>NW_004524853.1:1537533-1538489 GCF_000260255.1 Octodon degus
TCTGCAGCCAATTTCAGCTCCCACTCCAAGTTCCAGCCACTGTTAATGGTCTCTCTGTCTCCATTGATTTGCTTTTTTATATTTTTATATAAATGGGATCACACAAGTTATAATGCTCTTTGTTATGTCTGTTTCGTTAACTGTTTTGTTTAGTGTTGCACTCTAAAGCAGGGACTGGCACATACATGTTTGTCCAAATATGGGGAGAATCAGCGCAGTTAAGGGAGCTGCATTTATAAGGATACATGACTAGCTTCCGTGTAGTTCATCAGTGCTTGTAGTTTTACAAATCTGAACTATAATTTCTTAATAAAAGATAAGTAATGAGGAGAAAAGAAAAAGACACGACCTAGGTTAGTAAAATGTATTACACATGGGGGGAAATTTATGAATCTTGACTATCTACTAAAGTATGCAGAATCAAGAAATATTAAGCATATCAGTACATACTTAAGTATATT
The DNA here is from genome assembly GCF_000260255.1 of Octodon degus. Classification (NCBI taxonomy): domain Eukaryota; kingdom Metazoa; phylum Chordata; class Mammalia; order Rodentia; family Octodontidae; genus Octodon; species Octodon degus. Next base: position 1,537,995 of record NW_004524853.1, read on the forward strand.
TTAACTAGGCACATAAGATGGTTTAGTAATTGATTATTTACTAAAACAATATGAGACAGACATGGTGTTGCAAGCCTGTAGTCTCAGCACTCAGGAGGACGAGGCAGGAGGATCGCTGGGAGTTGAAAGCCAATCTGAATTACATAACAAGACTTTTCCTCAAAAAATGGAACAGAAAATATGAATTACAAGCTTTGAAAGCATAAAAGTTAAAATTTCTTTGCTTACTTAGATGATGTATAGTGTATCTAAGAAATTTCCTTATTACTCCTGATAAATGTCTTGTGAAACGCTATTAATTGTAGCACTGTAATGACATTTGAAACATCAAAAGTTTATTTTGGAATTTTTTATGCCACTGGTCATAAATACAACACTTAATGATTTGTTTCGCATGGAAGCTATGTTAAAGACTTTTTTTGAGTCTTTAACATTTAACATTTAAAACATTCTGTTTTAAATATCTCTCAGTTAAACAGAGCTCTAAAAATAATC
>NW_004524853.1:1539464-1540762 GCF_000260255.1 Octodon degus
TGGGAAGGATCATTACCAGTCTGATCTGTGTTGTGAGACCTTGTAGAGCCTGTACTAAAATACATTTAAGAAAGAAACAAAACAATTCATACTGTTTAAAAAATATAAAAAAATTAAAAATTTTAAAAATAAATGGTTCTGATTAAAGGTCAAATAGACATAGCAACTAAATACTACTTGTCATCCTGAATTAGAAACTAGACCAGAATCCTATGCTTGTATATTACTTATTCATTAATCTCTACTTTCATTTGGAGAGAGATAAGAATTTAAATTTAGAAAAAATCACTAATTTCATTTTTAATACTTCAGAAACTGTAATTATTTCAGCAAATCATCATCTATAAGTTGGCATAAAGACATTTTGTTCATATATGAACATCTATAAACAGTTTTTGTTAAATAAGCAGCTTTATCCTGAGCAGATCACTTGCACATGGGCTGAACTGTAACATCATTTTAACAAGGCTGAAAACCTTTAAAAGGAGTTTATCTGAAGAAGAGATACTGCCAGTAAAGTGTGAATTTATCTCATGCCTCGTTTCCACCCTGCCTTCCTGACACCGCCCTGCTTTATGGAATACAGATAAGTCTAGACCTAGGTCACATATAGATGAGTGAATGGAGAGACAGACAGACAGACAGGCAGACAGGCAGACAGACAGATGTATGCCAATGTTTACAAGAAGTTGGGATGGAGATACATATATTTCTTTTTCATTGAAAATCTTGACTGATATGTAGTATATCTTTATATGTCTAAGTTTCTTTACACATACTTCTCTAAGGCTATGAATGTTTTTTTTCATTTCTTTATTTGATTAAGTTTATTGATACAGTTTCAGTCTGAATAATGATCTTAATCAGCCTGGGGAATTTGTTCCTGTCCATGATGTAGTTTGACTTCTCTTTTTTCATTCCAATCTCTTCCGCTCCCTTCAGCCCCTCTTCCCTTTTTGTAAATACTAAACTTTGTTTCCATTTTAACCTTTTATAAAACTTTTCTTTTTCCTTTACCTTTCCTTCCTTTCCTCCTTTCTCCTCTCTAGTTCCTCCTTCCTTTTGAACAAGTTCTTCCTGTTTCACAATATCTATGGTATATTTTGGTCCTTATTTATACTTTCAGTTTCTCACACAAAGAAGACAGTATGAGGTTTACACATGTAAATTTGACTTATTTCACTTGAGTATGCTCCCAGTGTGCATATATTTACCTAGATATGTGTAAAGGTTAGATTTCTTTATGGTAGAGTTGTACTTCATCATATATAAAAATCACATATTCTTGATCCATTCCT
>NW_004524853.1:1547496-1548401 GCF_000260255.1 Octodon degus
CCGGACCTGGGCTAGGACTGGGTCTGGGGGCTCCCGGAACTCGGCCTTTTTTTTTTTTTTTGAGTGCAATCTTTTATAGAATTTTTTTTATTTTATATTTAAAAAATACAAAATAGCAAAAAAAAAAAAAAGAAATCAGAATTGATACAAAATTTCACTAAAGAAAGTACTAGGAATTAAAAAAATGGCTGCTGTACTGCATGATATTATCTTCAAATTAGTTGCTGAGGTTACAAGATATAAATGTGCAAAATTATTTCAAACAACAATAATAACAAGAAAGTTACAAAAAGTTAAAAAGAAAAAAGAATAGAAAGAAAAAAATGAGCATTAATGGCTCCTTTCAGAAGACCAGCAGAAATGAGCAGTACAATTATCCAAATTACCCCACATATATTTGTGGGTATCACCTACCTTAGCGGGATATGCTTTAATGTTGCCTCCAGTCTGTAATGTCGCCATGCTGCTCCCATCCACAGCCTGAGTATATTGAAGTACTAGATCTAGGCTGTCCCATCCCAGGGTGAGATTGTCCCATCCAAGTACTAACGAGGCCCGACCCTGGTTAGCTTCCGAGAGCAGACAAAATCAGGTGCGTTCAGGGTGGTATGGCCCTAGACAAGGGTGAGATTTCTAATGGGCAACTTGTTTTACTGATTCTGAGTGACAGAACATTTGGTAACCTGAGCCTGTTGGGCTTGAAGGAGGTTGACTCAGAAATGTGCTGCAAGCCAGTTCTCTGGTCTTGGTTCGTTGGATCTCAGGTCTTAAATTCTGTCTTTTTTATGTTGACAGTTTATCCCCCATTTTCAAAGGTCCGGGATCATCTTGATGTGTAGTACCTTAGAGTGTTGGATGTATTCTCATTTTAATTTGAAGGCTTCCACCTAGCTCTCTCATTGAAG
>NW_004524853.1:1548505-1549580 GCF_000260255.1 Octodon degus
ATATTTTTGTCTAATTTACCCTTTCTCCTTCTCTCTTCCCTCTTATGCCTCCTTTTTTGCCTGTTTTCTTTTGCTTTCCTTTCCTTCTCTTTCCTTCTTTCCTTTTTTTCCTTCTTTCTCACTCTATTACTAGTTTTAAAGGAAGATTTGCTTATGTATTATGCTTTTGGATATTATTGTCTCTCAGTGCTTATTTTACAATTTGCAATATCTTTGGTTTAGCAAGAGGTTTTAATTAACACTATTTTTCAAATTCTGTCCGAAATTCATGTTAAAGTTGGATATTCCTATCCTCCATTACACTGTAGTGATATCTTATAATCATGTAAATATATGATATGAATGTATATTTAATATAAATTCCTAAATTCCTGTATTGCACATATGCTACTTTTTACATAAATTTTATAAATTTCTCCTTACATAAAAGAAATTATTTTTAAACATTGTATTGTTTTAGAAAGCAAGCTTCTGAAAGCAGCGTGCATCACATTTCATGGAGAAACTTATTCTGTAAGTACTATCAGGAATTCTCAGAGGAAAAGTGATAACATAAAACAGATATAAGAAAAGACAGCAATAGTGCCTAAGTCTAGTATTGGATTGAATTGAAAAGGGGGGATTTGGATGAAATTTCGTGTTAAACTATAGAGGATGTGAGAGAAAACCTGGTTAGTAATATTTTGATAGGATTTGCCTAAAACCCCTTCATGCTTTACACAGACTATTAGGCATAATTTGGTTGATTCTTAATTTTTTATTCTTTTTTTATTTTTCTTGTACTATTCAATATCAAACAGAAGTTTCCTTTCACCTCCTGGATCTTTTAACCATGACCTAATTGTAAATATTTTCATTATAAACAAATTGTTGCTGAAACAAATCCAAGCAGACAATTATCAAATACTCACATACACACACTGTGATACACATATACATAAGCATTTATTGTGTATTCATTATGGGTAGTCTGTACTATGAACTTTACATAGTTTATTTTACTTCATTGCCACAAAATTCCTTTGGCTATTAACATCTGTACTCTAATAGAGAGAAAATTGATTTAACTCATTTG
>NW_004524853.1:1550455-1556039 GCF_000260255.1 Octodon degus
ACATAGAATTGACTTCACTGGATTTGAAATTTAGAAAATTAAATGGAAAAAAGGAGAGACTGAAGGGAGGAAAGATAGTAGCAGAGAAGCTGTGTCATAAACATTTTACTCTAGAAAGTGATTAATGTTCAAGGTGAATCAACAATATGAATTAAGAGGGTGGTATATGGAATAGTTGAAAACAGAGAAATGACAGCAGTAAGTTTGGTGGCACTCAGTGAGCTTCTCAGTGTGAGTGTAAATGTGTGTGTGGTACATCTGTTGTGGAGAAGCTGGCTTAAAAATACAAATAAAAATATAAATATAAAACAAACTAGAAGTGTACATTGCATGTAGTATGTAGTCAGCTTTTTTAAAATTAAAATACTGAGTTTATTTCACATGTATATTTGTCCCCTACCATCCCCAGGTCTGACCACCACTTCTACTATATCTTATCAAAACATTCCAAACATACTTAAAACCAAGTAAAGGGTAGAGTTCCATCTTCAAAAACTAAACAGGCAACTCAGACAACATATTCTTGGCAATGGGACCTGGACAACATTTATCAAACATGGTAGGGAAAGCTTTCATTTTGCATTATAAAAAGGATAGCTAGATTGCAATTGCTACAGAAATGAAAGAAGATGGAAAACTTTGAAAAGCTGTTTAAACTGTTGTCTTAAAGAGACTTCCTCCACTGTCAGAGATCTTGAATAGCCTCCTGGTCAGTCATCTGAAAGTAATTCTTCACAAAATTGATGAATTTGACTTCCACTCTGAGAAGAGAACCACCTTTGTCTATACTTGCTTGCATTTTTGCTTTAATGTCATCTACAGAACTAGGCAGAACTAGGTCCCTGGCCGGGGAGATGGCTCAGTGGAATAAGCACTTCCCTGGTAAGCGCAAGGGCCTAAATTCAATCCCCGGTTCCACAAAAAACAAACAAACAAACAAAAAAAAAAACAAAAACAAAAAACAACAACAAAAAAAACCTAGGTTCTTTAGGTGTTCTAGGAGTCTTTTCCTGTTTCTTAAAGGATTCCTGCCCTTTTGATCTTGGCGTTGACTTTTTTTTTTTTTTTTTTTTTTGGTGGAACCGGGGATTGAACTCAGGCCTTTGCACTTGCCAAAGAAGTGCTTATTCCACTGAGCCATCTTCCTGGCCCCAGCGTTGACGGTTTTGAGTCTTTTCCATTCTGGTTTGCTTTTTGTTCATTTTTGGCTGGAGTATCTCACATTGATTTTTTCACTAGCGGTTTCTCTTTACCTTCTTTATCATCATCATCATCCTATCATCATCCTCGTTCTCATCCTCGTCGTCCTCTTCGTCTTCATCAGCAGCCAATTTTACTTTTTTTCTGTGGAAACTTGCTGCCACCTCCAGGGGCAGATCGCTTTCCAGATATACTTAGGAGTTTTACATCTTCTTCCTCTTCCTCTTCCGACTCTGCATCTTCTTCTGTAGCTACTAAACGCTGTCCACTAACATGCAACCTTAAGACAACAGGCGGTGTTTTCAAAACACCAACGCACCCAAAGGAAACCACTGGCTCTACATTTTCAAAGATTCCAGTGTTATTTTAATCACACTACCTTCATAATTCGTAGCCTCTGCTTCAACAATGTGCAATTCATCCTTTTCACCAGCCCCTACACTGACCAAATGACAACCGGTGCTCATTCTCATCATTATCCACCTTAAAGTGGTAATCTTTGTTGGCCTTTAGTTCACAATGGAAGAGATAGTTCTGGGGCCTCAGGGGGCTCGTGTCCATGTCCACCGACTCTTCCATGGAGTGGTGGTGCACACTTAGGTGGGAGAGAATGTGGACGGAAGTGAATGAGTGCTGCTCCACAGAACAGACGCGCAGGACGGAGTCACACCACTTGTAGTCAGCCTTTGTTTTTCACATCTTGAAATTTTTAGTCTGGGTTTGGAAATGCTAGCCCACAAAACAGGGTTTATGTATCACAGCACAGCCATATGGTGGGAGAATGGAAGTGAGATAGTCATGATGATTCCATATTTTAAAACTTTAAACTGTAATGTAAGCATAAAGAAAGAAGGGGAAATTATATATAAAATATAATTCTATATAATTATATATGTACATGCAAGATAGCTAATATAATTATATTGCTAATTTCTATTTGTTTATTGTAAGGAATAATTAATGCTTAATTTTTTGGCCAATTTTGCATGTCTATATCTGGTAATTGAACAACTACTTTGAAGATAATATGCAACATAACAACAATTATTGATTTCCTATCATCTTGTTTTGAAATTCTGTAGTTTATAATTTTATTCTTCTTTTTTATTCTTTTTAAAAGAAAAATAAAGACTAGGAAAAAAGTGTTTAGGGGTTCTGAGACTGAACTGTTTCTACTAGGATTAGCAACTTAAGCTATCAATGGATTTATGAATAAAAGCAAAGATAAGCTGGGATGTGGTGGGGAATGCCTCCGAATTCATCACTAAAAACAACTGAGGCACAATGATCACATGTTTATCACCAGTCTGGAACTTATCAAGAGTCTGTATAAAAATTTAACAAAGGCCTAGAGATAGAGGTGCAGTTTCGGGCAAAGACTCTGAGTTCAATCCCCTGACCCAAAAGAAAGTAAAAGGTAAAAACCAAATTCCTGTAAAATCTTCCCTGTTCTCCTGCTATGTTCTGTGTACTCCTTTCTTCTGACAAATCAGACACTAATTTTCCCTTGTTAACTTTTAGCTATGAGGAGATGATGTTTCAGAAATTTTTGTTCCTGCTTTCTAAGCCATTTATCAACTTGTGAAGATGTTTAGTGATAGACATAATACTTCGCAGTCACTGTGTGCTATCTGCTGCTCAGGATCATTCCCTCATAGTTGAGTGCTCTAATTGTTCAATGATAGTAGCAAATTTCCTAACTCTTCACATTATCACGTTATCGTTTTAGTAGATTTTCCTATGTAATTCTTTTTTTTTTTTCACTTATGTATTTGGTACAGGGTCTCACTATGCAACTCAGACTCCTAGTGATCCTCCTGTTTTTAGCTTCCCAAGAGCTGGGACTACAGGCATGTGCTACCACACCTGTACTCATTTGCTCGCTCAGTGTGCCCCAGAGGCGGGGCTGGTGTGGCATGTTTGTCCAAAGCAGGCACTTAGTCCGCTGTGCTATCTCGCTGGCCCTCCCCTATATAATTTTTTAAAAGGTAAAACAGTAAATATAAAAAACTATGAAATTTTATCCCCAACACAAAAGAAAATTGTAAAGGAAAAGATACTGTTACTTTATGAGAACTTCTATTATTGAAATTGAAAATTACATCTCCTTATTGCAGTCATATCATTCATGGCTTTCATAATTCACTGGCAGCTTGGAATCTCCTAGGCCTTTTCCATTTAAGGGACAAAATTTAAAGATGAAGAAATTGATGTTGAGAAGTAAAGTGTTTCACCCGTGAGGAGCTATGAAATACTGCACAGAGCCTGTGTTTAGGAATCATACACCGCTGGAAGAGAATCACTTCATCTACTTACCTAGGGTCAAGACCAAAAATCTTAGCTCTCTGCTCCACATTTATAATGGTTTATACATTTATTTTTCTTGAGTAGTGAGTTAAAAGTATATACACAGAACCTAAAGCTAGGGTTAATGCAAGATCTTTATTCATCAGGGCTAAAATTATTGATTTTTGTTTTACAAAATTTACAAACATTAAAAGTTTAAAGCAAATAGCTTGTTTTGTTTTGATACAGAGTCTCTTTGTGTGGTCCAGGATGTCACTGAGCTCGGTATATAGACCAGGTTGGCATCAAAGTCAAGGCAATAATCCTTCCCCAGCCTACTGAGTGCTGGAAATATAGGCATGTGCTGCCACATGCAACTAAGAAATTACTTTTGAAGTAAATTAATTAATTGGATCAAGGAAAGATATATATTTGTTGGAAAAAGTATTTATCTTTAGGTCACCAAGTAATACATTTTTTATTTTTACTCAAATATTTATTATCACCACAAATTTGTGAGTATCATATTTTTATTGCTTTCTTTACTATGTTGATTTTTTTAAACAAATGTATTTAGTACAGGGTCTTCAGAGTCTCACTACACAGATAGGACTCATAGTGATCTTCTTGTTTTCAGTCTCCCAAGTGCTGGGATCACAGGTGTGTGCTACCATGCCCAGTCTCACTCACTGTCTCAGCGTGCCCTGGGGATCGAACCCTGGTCCTCGCATCTGCCTTAGCAGACACTTTAGGTTGCTGAGCTATCTAGCCTGCACTTCATTGTGTTGATTAACTAAAATCTCTTTGACGATAAAGAAAATGTCTTACTGTACATAGAATATAACTACAGTTCATTAGTCAGTAGCACCCTTTCTCCAGTTCATTAATAGAAGTCCCTTTCCCCTTTGGTAGTTAAAAAAAATCTACCATTAAAGGCTAATGAGCTTGGGGAGATAGCTTAGAGGTGGAAGCACCTGCCTGGAAAGTGCAACGACCCAGGTTTGATCCCCAGTACCACATGTCATGTTGGCCCTGTGCCGTACCAGTCATTGAAACTGAGTGTGGTGGCACACTCCTGTAATCCCAGTACTGGGGAGGCTGGGACAGGAGGATCTCTATGAGTTTGAGCTGCATATTGAGACCCTGCACCTAATAAATAAATAAAAGATTTTTTTAAGTTAAATAAAAGGAAGAATGAATTCTCAGACACCTGCTTTGACCTGTTATATTCTCTTTTTAAGCTCAATTTGCAACATAAAGTTCTTTGTGTCTTCTCTATTTCTACATTTGATCAGTTATTTTCCCAGTGACTCACTAAATTCTCATCGCAATCTCTTAGGCAACCCACAGAATGAATACTAAGAGTGCCACTGGCCGAAGAGCAAAGCTGTTCCTTGAATTTCTTACTTAACACAGGAATCAGGAAGGAAATGAATTCTAGGAAGAAGACTCCACAGGCCTTGTGATACCTAACATCTAATACAAAAGTAATTATGGGAAAACTACAGCACTTGACATTTTCCTGAGAATGTTTTCATGTTTTTCAGAAAGTAAGAGATACAACAGTGAATATTGCTTTAAAACACTGGGGAAGAAAGGTGCAGAATGGCAGGAAATCGATGGTAATAGTTTATTCATAAGGCAAACAGTATAATTAGTTGAATCTGACACTTTCTCTAGATCACAAATTTCATGTGCCACTGAGGACAGGAAGATTAATTGAATAAAATATTCAGTCAGCAGATTCTCTTTCCATGAAAAAATTACCAAAGACAAAGGCTGCTTGAATGTCTTTTTGTTGATTATTTTTAAAAGGAAATTGTTGATAAAACTGTCCATATAAATTCATTAACAATTCATTTTCTACATATCTTGTCAATATGCTTTTCAAAATATCCTTGTTACACATTGTCTTGTCTATTTTCCTACTTCTCAGGAAAAGTTATTGCACTGAAGAATATTTTCAGCCCATTTTCAAGTATCTGTTAGTTCAAAGGTACACTTCATTCAGTTTACATTTTTAATAATGAATAAATTAAATAAAGCATCGGGCTGGAGAGATGGCTCAGTGGTCTAAAGCACCTACTTAGAACAAGCT
>NW_004524853.1:1556139-1575163 GCF_000260255.1 Octodon degus
TCTGTTAGTTCAAAGGTACATGTCATTCAGTTTACATTTTTAATAATGAATAAATTAAATAAAGCATCTTTGAAGTATATAATATACTTGGAAAGTAAATGAAACTGAGAATACTTGCAAGTAAAATATGGAAAGTCAAAGAGATTAAAGTTGAGAACCAGAAATTATTTATTGCCTGTGTCCTGGGTAAGTCTCAGAGTAATAGCATAGAAATTTCCTGTTCTCATCTGATGCTATGGCTCCACATCTTCAAAAGGACTTCTCTAGCTTGGTATTTTCTACAGACACCTCCTTCTCCTCAAACCTAAAAGCACTTAGAGCACTAAGTAATGACCTTGTCTGATCATAAAATAAAGAATTCTACTTAGTGTCTAGATCACATTGGTGTAGTTTCTTCAGGGTTACAGAAGAAATAAGGATCTAGTTATATGTAATAAAATCTATACCTTAGATTTTATGTTTGGTTCTAAAGGCACTTCTCTCTTATATTAGCTTAAAGTTCCACTTTATAATTTACAAATGACTGTGTATATTGGTTGCCTTGCAGATCATAACTATGGTTTACAAGGGGCTGCATTATTTTTGTTTTCTTGCGCGAATATTTATATACCTGTCTATTTAGCTTCGTGTATTTTTATTTAGCTGTCAGCAACTTAAGATGCATATGCGGAAAAATGCTGAGGAGGCACTACTGTTATGTTACTTAGAGAGGTGATGATGTGTTGTAAACCTGGATATTAAAACAAACAACCAAAGAGTTCATTTGTTTCAGGCTGGATTCTTGGAACATTTTTCTTTCCTGGAAGCAAAACAGGCAGCAGAAAGAAGCCAGATTACGAACTCTCTCATATGTCACATTTACTTGCATCATTATTATGTCATCAAGTAGAACAAAAATCAATGTAATTGCTTCTGTTTATTGAGTGTTCATTCTGGGCCAGACAGTTTTCTAAATGATGTTCATAAATCAGTGCCCTTAGTTCTCAATAGTACCCCGTGAAGTAGGTCTTGGCGTTACCCTGGTTTTTAGATGAACTAAATGAAGCATACAGTGTGTAATGATTTTCTCAACATCATATAGTGGCTAAGTGGCAAAGCTGAGATTTGTCTTGGAAAGTTTAGGCCTTAGAATTCACGTGGATAATTAACAGTTTGCCCTCTCTTGGCATAATATGACACCCATAAGAGTAGAATGATTTAATATTTCATTATTCATGAAAATTGATTAGTAGAAATTCATCTCATGTATAAAATATAACAAAACTGCAGGGTTTGGTAAATCTCAAAATTGTCCTGGAAAAAATAGGAAACCATGTAAATTGAGAGAAAATCATTACAAAATTGTTATTGCATGTCACAACCATACCAATCAATTTCAATGAGTTTTATCATTTTCTAAAGTAATTGAATACATAATCAATAAAACTATGCCTTTCAAGAGGAACCAAACTTGCAAACTCACTGGGGAGAAATAGAACTATTAGTGAATAGAACAGAGGTCACTGTGAAAAGGAGGTTTAAACTCAATGCAAGGTCACAATTATGTCTAACTAGAAAATATTTGGTTATGATCTAAACTCACTTCTAAATATCATGAAATAAATTAATTTGACTATTTTAAATCCTCACATATGTAGCACTCTCTCTATATATAGATATCTATATATCTATATAGAGAGATATCTATATATCTATATAGAGAGATATCTATATATCTATATATCTATATATCTATATAGAGAGAGAGAGAGAGAGAGAGAGAGGGAGGAATTGGGCTATTTGTTTATAAACATATTAAATATTTTACATTATTATCAAAAATATTCAGAGTGATATCATTAGTCTCACTTCTGAAGATAATAAGCTGAGGTACAAATATAAACTGCAGATACCACTGATTCTTTTTAAATTAAATGACAATAACTTACATCTGACAAGAATACGAAAGCCCATAGCTCAAAACTTTGTAAGTAATGCCTTAAGAACACATCTGGATAAGCAGAGAAACTAGGGATTAGGTATTTCTCTTCTTCCTCTTCCATTTCTCCTTCATCCTTCTTTTCTTCTCCTTCCCTCCCTACACTCTCCTTTTCTTTCTCTTTTTTGTCCTTCCCTTCCCTTTCCTTTACTTTCCCTTGCCCTTCCCCTTCTTGCCCCCCTCCTTCCTCCTCTTCCTCTTTATTCTTTTTGTTCCTTTTCTTTTCTTTCTTCTTCATTAATAAGAAATAGTTTCACCAACTTTGATAAAACAAAATCTGTTTTATTGTTGTGTAGAAAGACTAAAAATTGATTTGGCTGTATTGTGTATGGAGCTGAAACTACACTAGGAATGGAAGCATTCACTCTAAAACAATTTACATTATGGTTGCGTCCTGTTTTGATGTGTACTCACAACTCAGCTTGTTATAGGGTGTGTACATGATTGCTGCTTCTTTGCTTGTTGGAATCATTGTACTCCAACTCTCTGAAGCCAACTCTGAAGATTTCTGTCTTGTATAAATGGCATCATTTGATACTTCCTACATAAAGTTGTGAAATCAGAGAGAATATAATTATATAATTAGAGTTTTCAGTGTTAAAAGATTGGGTCTTAGGGATCAGTATATTTGTATCACATAGCTACTAGTCTAATCAATAATACTCATAGATAGGAGGGTTATTGGAAATAAAAACCTCAATGATAACTGTATCATAAGTTGGACTTGTGCTGTGATTTATTTTCAAAAAAAGAGCCTAATGAGTTTCAGAAATTTTCCAGGTTCTCTCTATAGGTGCAATCAGGATAGACAAGGTAATTGACATGAATATCCTTGTTAATAGCAGCACAATTCATAATAGCCAAATCTTAGAATCAGCCTATAGGGCCGGGGAGATGGCTCAGTGGAATAAGTGCTTCCCTGGCAAGTGCAATGGCCTGAGTTCAATCCCTGGTTCTGGTTAAAAAAAAAAAAAAAATCAGCCTATGCATCCATCAAAAGATGAGTGGATAATGAACATACATTTACACACAATGGCATATTACTCTCTCATAAAGGAAGATAAACCTGAGCCATTCATACAAAACTGGATTCAACTTGCAACCACATAATATTAAGTGAAGTAAATCAGACATAAGCTGAAGTACTTCATGATTCATCTTATGTGAGAAACTCTAATTATAGGGAGATAGTGAGATGGAAGATAGATGATAGGCACAGAGAGACAGATCTTTCCTGAATGGGAAGGGGAATCAAGACTTGGTGAAGATGTAGAGGAGGAAAAAGAGAGGCTACAGCAATTAAGTTGTGTTATGTACACGCACAAACTGTCCAGATGGAATGCAAGCAATAATGCTGCAAACATGCACTGACAGAAAACATAAAATCCTGCACCAATGCTGATAATATACAAGAAAGCAGAAACGCACAATAAGCAAGTGAATATTTAAGTATTCAGTATGTGAGGAGATAATGGGGCCTCTGGAAAATGCCCACAAAGTGGACACGGGTATAAAGTGAGTAGGTTTCTACTGTTACAAATTTTATGAGAGAAAACTTTTCATAGGATGATGTTTGAAAAGAAAGGTGAAATCTGTGATAGAAGAAGTCATGGGGGAAGGTTTCTCTTGATGTAAAAATGCTTGGAAAATTTCAGCAACAACCAGCAAAAGCCTTGCTCTTGCAGAGAGCAGCAGAAAGTTATATAACCTCTAGGCAAAAAAAAGGTGAGATTGTAAGTCATGGAAAGAAATGACAAACATTGTCTCTTACTTTGAGTTTTAGATTTTTAGATGGGAATCCATTTGAATATTGAGGCAAGAACTGAGATCAAATGACATGCTTTAAAAAAAAACACTGTGGTAGTTGATTGTGGAATATTTACTACAATGGTAAGAATGCGAGCAAGATGTTTGACTTTAAATAGCTGGGCTAGGTGTAGGCAAAATGATGTCCATTTCAGCTAAATGTAAAATTGGAATAAATAAATCCAACATATAAAATAAAATCCACTATATTTATAATTTATAGTATAAACAAAATAGTCTCTAATTTTAGAAACATTTTTTTTGTGGGGGAAGAACTGGGGATTGAACTCAGGCTCCTGGGCTTGCTAGGCAAGCGCTAATTCCACTGAACCATCTCCCCAGCCTCCCTTAGAAACATTTTAAGAAGAATGTTAAAATCTGAGAACACTCATAACTTAATTAAGAATATATTCATATCTTTATGAGGATCAAATATTGTCTTGAGTTAGTTCTTTTCCTAATGTGTTGCAAAAGTTCTGTGTACACCAGAAGTTTCATACTCATTGAGAAATCAATATTTATAAAGCTGCAGATGAATATTTAACTTAGCTGCAATTAAGATGTACTTACAGAGAATTTCTTATTAATTGACATAAAAGCAAATGATTAGTATAGAGAAACTTGACCTTCTCCTTTAGTTATCAGTTTGGCTCCACATTATTTTCAAAGTAAAAGCACTTAATGTACCCTATTCAACCATATGTAGGATGTGTTTTCCTAATGAACCCCAGCCTCCTATGTCATTAGCACTGGAGTCAGATGTTGGAATTTTTCTGCAGAAGGCTGATTCAGAAGAAAGTTAAATCTCTAGAAGTAGCTTTGACAAATAGTTTTTATAAAATACCTGTCTAGCCCTACTTAGGACCTGAATGAGCAAAACGTAGGAACTTCCTCAAAACCACGTCTTGATCTGAATATAAACACTAACTCTGGGAATAACAAATCGGTAGGAAAGTAAATTTAATATAAGTAGCTCTTTATCCCATTTTTTCCTTAGACTTTATTTCTCATTAAAAGCTAAGACTGACATCAAATTGTGTTACAAAAAATTGTGCTAAACTTGAATTAATTTGTGAATACATTTGATCACTAAAAGCTAAAGGCATGAAGAATAGGTCACAACCTACTCCTGGAAGCTTAAGGCAATCTTTTGTGTTCATTTTCCTGATAGCAGTTCTCCAAAGAAGATTAGGCATACATTCTTTCCATCTGATCTTTAGTCAAACACTAATTAAACTTATACCTAGGCCACTGAGTCCAAACCACAAAGCATGATGCTTCCATGTGCACTTTCGCCCTTTAGAACAAATAACCCACCGTATAAGCACAGACATTGCCTGTAATTTTGTTAATATGGTAGTCAGTTTACCGAATGTAGAGTTGTGCACTAAGAATATTGTAAAATTTGTGTTTTTTCTGTTATATTTTAGCAATATATAAGATGATTAATAGGGTCATAGTTGTGTTCTTCTAAATATTATGCATTCATATTTTGAAAATGTTAAACATCTAGCACTGTTAAAACTAAGCAATTTATCATTGCAGAGTTAGTCTACAATGCATTTAAATGACAATAAGGTGTTTTCTTAAATGTTAATTGAAGATTTTCTCAATTATGGAACAGTCAACTGTTTCATCCAGTATTAAACTAGATCACTTATCTTGTCAAATAATTTCCTCTGAATACAGAAAGGCTCAGCAATATCATTTTTATTTTTATCAGTGCAGGAAAGTTGGAGAATAGCAAGCCTGGAGAGACAGAGTCTGTGCAGCGGATTGCTTCAAACCTCACCATTATTGAGAACGTAGCAATATTCTCTCTGGGAAAGAACAAACATGTTCTTTGCTGACAGTTACTTTTGATGAGAATCAGCAATGATTTACATCTTTCATTTACCCTAATTATTGAGGTTATATCCATTTTCAAATTTATATATGAATCATATAAAGGGGACCCGTTTTGGAACGTTATGTAAGCATTTCATATTTTATATTTCTGTTAGGCACTAAAATGAATTTTTAGGGAGCAATAGAGTCCAATAGGATTTCTGTCTTGAAAGATTAAAGCAGAAACAAAAGTTAATTATTTTCTGTGGGATTCTAAAACTTTAGTAGCAAACATCTTTTTTATATTATGATCTACCTTGCACCATGGTGTTTTTGTGTGTGTTGAAGACAATCCCATAATTATTATAATATCCCTAGCTGTTTGTTTATTGCAGGAACCTTTGAGGGACAGAACCTGACCGTAAGACATGTCACACTGTCTATTTTGCCTTTCATGTAGAAGCTCCACAATCAGAACAAATGACACTGCAATTACATTTTACAACTCATGCAGACCATTGTGTATACTATTACATTCTCTGGTGTGTTAGATTTATACTTTGTTTTTAATAAGACACTAAAAGGTTTGTTGGGCTGTCTTGGAGTTCCAGTCGTTATGTTTCTGTTATACAGCTTTGCACGGTAATGTTGATACTTGGTGATCCTTCATTTCAAGCAACACAGAACAGGAACTGAAAGTGCAAATAATACTGAACTGTAAATAAGACGCCAATTTAAACATATTTCAGTATTTTGTGCATATTATGGTGCCTTCTTTGAATTGTCTTTAATAATTGTTGGAATTATTTTTAATTCATTACATAGCTGGGTCACAACTTTTGTCATGAAGCTCGCTTTTCTCTATGTGGTCATATAATTACCTGCTTATCATTTTACAATTACTTCGTATTTGTTAACTTCTGAATTATTAATGAACTCTTCATACAGTAATATAAATTCTTAAATATGAAGTTTATAAATTTATTTCCTATCATGAGTTTTGAGATAATTTTAAGGAACAACTTTCCTTCCTTCCTTCCTTCCTTCCTTCCTTCCTTCCTTCCTTCCTTCCTTCCTTCCTTCCTTCCTCTTTCTTTCTTTTTCTTTTCTTTTCTTTTCTTTTCTTTCTTTTCTTCTTTCTCTTTCTTTCTTTCTTTCTTTCTTTCTTTCTTTCTTTCTTTCTTTCTTTCTTTCTTTCTTTCTTTTTCTTTCTTTCTTCTTTGGTACAGGGTCTTGCTACATAGCTCAGACTTGTAGTGATCCTCCTATCTCAGCCTCCCCAGAGCTGGGATTGCAGGTGTGCTCCACCAATCCGGTTTCAGTGGTCCACTCTGCACCTGGGGTTTCCAGGGTCAGCATGGTATGCAGTACCAGAGATTGAACACAAGTCCCTGTGCTTGCCAGGAAGGCACTTAGATTATCTAGTTATTTCATTTTACAGATAAAATAAATGAGTTTTATAGCTATAAAAAAGTATGTGAGAACTAATTATTTCCTTTTTGAACATAGTCTTTTAATGATGTTGTCATAATTACCTAAAGCTGATGATAGACTAGTTATCAGTTCTTTACTGCTGCCAAAATAGTTGGTAGATACTTGTGTTTTATGTCTTCTTCCCCTTTCCCTTTCCATTTTTCTTTTTCATCTTCCTCTTCCTCTTCCTATTCCCCTTCCTCTCCTCCACCTCCTCCTCCTGATTGCAATAATCAGAATTTGGAAGAACACCTAACATTTGTATAATGATGTAACTCACTAGATTTTTTTTTATTCTTACCTGAAGCAACATATGTTGGAGGGCTAAAGTCACCTGTAGCAAATTTGGTTAGTGGAAAAGCTGTGAGAATTAAGACAAGGATTTGACAACTAGTCCAAAGGTTCTTTCCAAATAATCTCATTCTGATTGAATCACTGCACAGTTATAACAAGAAAGGCATTCACTGATGTTTAAAGAAATAATGAGTTACTTGACAAGATTACATAGAGAAAAACAATTATTGATGGTGTGATATTATTGTAAATTATGAAAAATGATATGATATTATTACAAATATCATAACATCCCTTCTAGATATCTTTTTGCTGAAATACCATTTATCAATTTGCATTGAAGAGCCATTCATTTATAAAAAATCATTTTACTATAAATATATTTTACAAGTTCACTGTGCTAGGTATTGTTCTAGATGATTAAGAAGATGAAGGGGATGACAACATAATTATAGATTTGATATGGAACTTATAATAGCTCTGGATTTCAAATCCATTTATACCACCATGAAAATGCAAGAATTATAATTAACCATTTTGCCAACTTATTGCACCTGTATATCATTTACATAATAGAGATTAAGCATATTCTACTCATTGTTTATGTAAAATTACTTTAAACCTACAATTGCTCAGCATGTTAAGATTTATTGTCTCTATTCTACATTTAAGAAAAGAGAAAATACAAATCTTAAGCAATTTGCTGAAAGTCGCATGGCTAACACATGGAGGATTTCAGATGCTAATCCTTGCATCTATCTCTAGGGTTCTTAATAATTCCTTTATCCTTCATTCTTCCTACATTATATAACCCCTCCACTTAGGGATTTCCTAAGGTAATGCACACAAAGAATTTAGGGCAACACATGTCTCCTCTGAGAAACTGTGTAAGGTTATTTGTTATTTATTATACACTGATGGAAGCTTACTAAGTATTATGTTCTTTGAATGTCAAGTGAAAAATATATATGCATAGATGCTTTCTATCCCATATAGTATATTATGACAGTACTGATATCTATATTTTAAGGAGAAGGAAAATAAAAATATAAAATATAAAATGTTATATCTTAATCAGCATCCCTTTCTTTTTTCCAGCACTGGTTCACTGTTCCTTCATGTCAGTGTGTGGTCATTCGGGACACTTTTGTGTACGCCAATCACTTAAGGTGACAACTCATACAAAAGACATGATTTAAAAGAGAAAGAGCACAAACATGAAAAACACTGTTTAAAATTAACTTGGAAATGTAAAGCCTCTGAGTATTTATGCCACCTCTTCTACCTTAACCATCTATAGTAGAATCCTTGTCTGTCTCCATTCCACATCATTATCCACAGGCAAATCTGACAATCACCTGTCAAAGGTATCCTATTCATTCGATGGTTCCATGAATAGAAATTTTGGATTTTGATAATGCAAAAATCAAATCTATCTCTGTGTCTTCAAAACTTGGAAAACATTTACCTCTCAATCTGTTTTGTAGGCTTCATCTTTTCAATATTAGTTCTGCATGCCTTGGCCACAGTTACTGCAGAATATTAATTTTCTCTGGTTTAGATGCATTCAAAAAGATCTCTGATGCTCAAATTATGCACTAGAAAGACATATCCTCATTTTGTTGATGCTTCTGGCCTACTGTATTGGATGATGATACTGTTTGAGGGTGGTAGTGTTCTGTTTATTGGCAATCAGACTGTTTCAAATGGGAGAAAAGCTGAGATAAGTTCATCCTCCTTACTGTATTCCCCACTTTCAGTATTTGTCAAGCATAGCTCATCTCACTAACAGCAAAGCCATTCCCAGCTCTATCTATGCATTTGCAAACAAATGAATAAATAAATACAGTTTTATGCTGTTCTCAATAGGAGTTCTCTGGTTTTTTATTGAAACTCATTAGCTGAATTTAGACTTTCTATTAACGTTAGAGTAGACTATCCAGGAAGCCACAAAATATTTTAAAAAGCACGCACAACATTTGTGTGAAAGTACTTTCCATTTATGACTTTTTATGTTTTCAAAGATTTCTAGGATAAGCTAGCTATAATATTGTTAGAGAAGTTATGTTTTACTTTAAGAACAAAGCTACTGCATTTTACAGTATCTGGGGGAAGGAAGAAATCATGGAGCTGCCTTCTTTTATCCTACACATAAGTTAGACGTATAAATAACTATCTGTAGCAAAGCAAAACATAGATATAAAATTTATTTTTTGTTGTAAAGGCCCCCAATAACCTCTAACAGAAAGTTCTTTCTAGAGTCAGATTTTGGAATATCGTTTAAGCAAGAGACTAGAGGAAAAAAAAATATTTTTCTGCTCTTTATCTAAATCTTGAGACTCATATGTTCAGACATATCCACTGAAGTATGGTTGAGACTGGGCAATGTTTCTTCTTCTTCTTCTTCTTCTTCTTCTTCTTCTTCTTCTTCTTCTTCTTCTTCTTCTTCTTCTTCTTCTTCTTCTTCTTCTTCTTCTTCTTCTTTTTGCTGCAAATGCCTTCAGGGCAGGTTTGGCTGGCTTGAGTTGTAGGGATGGAACCACAGCAACCTGAGCCTGGCTGCTTTGTTGAAGCAGCCACTTAAAGAACTGAGCCAAGGGGCAGGCCCTCAATATTTCTTCTTATAAGTATATTCACATGGGCACAGATTTCAGGCCTGTTTAAACTGTTTAGAGGTAAAAGCTGGTAGTTATGTGTGTCCTTATGGTAGGCATGGGAATGACTTGCTTAGCTATACTTTTCTAAGGGGAGAGCAATCCAAGGGTCTTAGGTGAGAATGAGCAAAAGATAAAAGAATTCATTAGCTGGCAAACTTGCAAAACATCGTTAAAAAGCCTCATATTGCCTGTATCAAAACCCACTGTCATCCAATAGTACTAGAGTTGCATTAACCTACAGGTGATACCTAAATCAGTGAAAAGCATAAAAGTAGCAGGGATCAATTTAACATGCAAATTGTAATTACTAAAATTGTACAAGTGTTATATTTTAATTTTTTAAATAAGTAGATTTTAGCTATTTTATCACAGAAAAACAATTATTGATGGTGTGATATTATTGTAAATTATGAAAATGATATGGTATTATTACAAATATCATAGCATCCCTTCTAGATATCTTACTTGTAAACAAGTAAGATGCTAGGCATGCTAAGTTGTCTTACTAAGCACTCATTCTACTGCCTACTTGCCTCTCTAGCATCCGTGTAGGAAAACTCAAATAATATGGCTTTAATAATCAAATGAAAGACATAATACAGAGTGTACCAACAGACTCCAATTACATGATCATTTGATTTTGGCTAAAGTGCTTGAGAGTAAGAAAGTCTTTCAACAAATAGTGAAGAAAAATTGATACTTATAAAACATAAAACTTGCCCAGATTTCATACAAAACACAAAAATTAGTTTGAGGGTGATCATAAAACAGAATAGAAGTGGGAGTCTCCCGTAGCATGGAATAAACAAAGGGATTTTTTGGCATAAGCATGTAATATATATATGACAAAGGAATTTTTCTGAATATATAAGTAATGCTATTCAATGGTTTAAAACAGTTGAAGGTAACCTGGATGATTAATTTGAAGATAACATCATTCAAAACAGCAACCATTGCTGAATTCCTATTACTTTGTTTAGTGAAAATTTGCATCATTTCAAGTGTTGGCTTTTTATTCTTACTATCTTTTATTCTTGAAAAAAGCAGTTTATTACAAAGTCAAAGATGTCAGTAAAAATTAGGAAGATGAGGAAATAAATACGGCTCCAAATCATATGGAAACATGAGCCACATGATTAGTCGTCAGGTAAGAGCAAATTAAAGCCACCATCAGTTACTCCTTCTTTGCAAAAAAGCCTAAAATTTAAAGTGCTGATAATATCTGATACTTATAAATGTGGAACAACTGCAAGTCTTGCACATTGCTGGAGATTAGAAACCAGTGAAATCACTTTGGAAACCAATTTGATAAAGTTAAGTTTATATTTTCACTGTAAGATATGATTCCACATTTATGTATTTACAAAAGAACATTTTATACAAGAAATTCATAATCACATTACATACAGTAGCTGCAAAATGGAAACAATTCAAATGTTTGTCAAGGAAAGAACATAGTGTGTCGGATCTATACAGTGCAATTATTGTCCATGCTTTAGTTCAAGGTACTGTAACAAAGCATTGTAGACTGTGATTGAAACAACAAATATATTTTTTATAGTTGTTTAGCTGGGAAGTCCCTGAGAGTGCTGCGATGGTTGGATGTTGAGCAGATAGTTGTCTTTTGCTCTAGTACTGGAGGAGCAGGATGCATATGGCCCATTCCTCTTCTCAAAAAGGTGCTAAGCAGATCATGGAGCCTTCCCTGTTTTCATGGTCTCACCTAGACTTCTAGGAAGATGAAACTGCCCTTTAGTGAAAGAAAGTACAACAGTGATGGCCTACTTTGTTGGAAGGCTTGAGAAGGGGAGCAAGATTAAAAAGTACATAAGGACGTTGGGTATATTATTTGTATTGCTAATTAAAATTCATTCAAATATGCTCTTCAGTTTGGTGTATTTCATTCTATATTAATTATGACAGTATTAAAAATATTATCATTCAGTATAAAAATTCTGTACATGAAACATTAAGAAAAACATAAAAACATTGACATTCTCAATCAAATCCATCACCACTTTTTGTCTTTAAAAGGATACAGCCACTTTTTACAACTTGGGTTATTATAACACTATCATAGACTATCATTCTTAAACTACTTCATTATCTTCTGTTTCTGTCTTTTCTTCTCCATTATCATTTTGAGCTAAACTTGTCTTTCTTGGGCCACACTGTGAATTGCTAGAAACTACTGGGACAGTTCAATTCTTGAACTGAATTCATTAAAAAATCTCGTTTGAAAACTGAAAAGTTAAAGAATTAAGCATATTTTTCTCATAAGAAATTATAGAACAAAACAGTTGGATCCAAGTCTCCAAATGACACTTATGAATTAAGTTTTTGAAGACTTCAGAAAATTTCACAAAGCTATGAACAATGAGACAATGAGAAGACTGTTTTTCAAACTTCACTTTTCAAATAGTGGAAATTTGGAGCTTGTCGCCATGCCATCACTGTGTACTACTGTTCATTCAAGTCTCTCCTTCTGCTTCTCCCTTTCCATGTGAGTATGTGTGTGTATGATGGGGCAAGGAGATGAATTGTTTGTGCTGAATGTTTGTGAGTCTTTCTCTTTCTTTCTTTCTTTCTTTCTTTCTTTCTTTCTTTCTTTCTTTCTTTCTTTCTTTCTTTCTTTCTTTCTTTCTTTCCTTTTTTTTTTGGCAGAACCAGGGATTGAACTCAGGCCCTTGCACTTTCCAGGCAAGCACTTATTCTACTGAGCCATCTCCCTGGTGCCTATGTTTGTGGTTCTTAAAAGCCAAATTTAAATTCTAACTAAGAAGAGGCCTCAGAGAAACCTAACTAGATAGTTTGGTTAAGTAGATAATCTTTGAGAGCATCCAATTTTTAAAAAAAACTTAAGCAGCATATATGTTCCATAAAATATCTCCAGTGCTTTTCCATATGACTCAGACGGAGAATGTTAATGTGACACACAAACATTGCAAAGATCTTTCCCCTAAATTTCCTTTCAACACTCTTTACTTGATTATTCTGCTCTGGGCAACTAGTTTTTACATTGATCGAATGTACCAAGTAGTTCAACTTTTAAGACTGTGTTTTCCTTTCTTTCTGCCTATGACCATCCACTTCATGTATTTATATGAGCTCCTTTTTTATATTTCTTAAGACTAGTTAAACTTTACCACAGAGAAACTTTTATGAGTGCCCTCCCTAAAACTGCACCTACACTAGACATTGTTCGATTTTAACACATTACCTGGCAATGATTAATATAATAATCATATGTTTATAATTGAAATTATGTTTTCCACATAATAGTGCATACACTTAGTGACACGATAGTGTCTTTCTTAACAGCACAGGATTCAGAAGGGTTTTGAGAAGTGTGCCTAGAATTCAGAAGAAACTCAGCAGATGTATATTGAATCAAAGAAATGCATTCATTTTTAAATGTGGTTTTATGCTTCTTTCATATAAAACAGCACAGCTGCAGTAAAGCTAATTTTCATCTTTAATTTTCAGACAGTACTTGACTAGCCACTGAAATTAAAGAGCCTATTATTTTTGAAGTTAGCTTATGTATATTTCCAGAGGTTACATTGGCCATTTGGAGACATTATGGAAAAGACACGTTGAATCTGGTAATATCTAGTAATGAGCACAAGCACTTTTTGTACTAGAAAAGTAAGCAGTATTCCAAACATACAAGAGAGGTGTGCAGTGGTGAACATTTAACTTATCCTACTAAACTGAGTAATTAAGTGAATTCCAACCCCTTATCCTTTGAGCCATATTATACCAATGCCTACTCAGCGTTTTTCTTATCTGATATTTCCTAAGTTAGTGAATTCATGGAGCTTTTCTTCCTGCAGAATGTCTATCGTAGACCTTTCATCAACTTGAAATAAAATAAACACCTGAAAGCAAAAAAGAATTGCCATTTGATAGTGTTGATAATGACTTTTGTACACTCCATTTCTGTAGGATGAATGATGAGATATTTGACCCAAGGACATGGATATCTCCTGAGTGATCATTAATCTCCAAGAAACCATGAGCATCTTGATCATTATCCTTAAAGTAAAATATAGGATAAAAACAAAGACAAGGCTACTGATCATGCTACTCTCAGATTATTCTCTGAAAAAGAATTCAAATCTTCTTGTAACAAATGACTGAAAAGACAAATGAATGTGTCTTTTTCTCACTGAGGTCAGTGATTGAGATCTTTTGGTATACTTAAATATCTAAGCAAAAATGGGGAATATTTTCAGATTTTAGAAGACCATATAAAACACTAGGTAAACCATTTCACCACTTCTTTCTTTCAGACTTCAATGAAGGACTAATTCTAATGTAAAATAGAATTGAATAGTGGATATCAGAATATAGTTAGACCTAAAGGAAGACAGGAAAAATAAGAATGGAGGTAAGCAATCGTCATTTTCCTGTTGGCTCTCAGGGATGAAAAGCAATTGTCCAGTGTAATTGAAGACTATTTATTACAAAAGAAAAACAAACAAAAACAAAACACCTCATACTAAAATTACACATGTGAGTCTCATGCAAGGGCCATGAATGAGCAATGGAGCAATATTTCAATTAAGCATATTTTCAATGAAGCATATTTCATTATATTCAAAATAATCACTCACTACATTTATTACACTTTCAATATAGAGAGGACCATGGGAACACAGTAATTCATGCTAGAGAATAAGACAGTGTTTAGAAAAGAGACTTAAGACGTAGATTAAAAGAATATTATGGTGTTAAGTATAAAATGGTGATAAGCACCATGTATGAATAAAAAGAACTCTTTACAGATGCTGTAACAATGCTATAAAATTTGAACAATTTATAAGTTAATGCAAATGAATAAATTTTGAAATAGTTTTCCAGAGATGGAAAGGAAAGCTTAGTCAAAAGAAGAGAATGACTCACTTTACTGAGTCATGAGGCAAAAAGTGAAGGGGAAAATGCAGAAGAAATACAAGATTGTGAATTTCAGGCCTGCCTAGACCACATGCAAGACTTGGTCTCCTCCTCTAAAAAGAAGAGTAAGTAATTTGAAAGAAAAAAAGAGACTTGGCTGGATTTCTAAATTTCTGTATAAAAATATGTAATTGTTGTCTTCACATTCTATAGGGATTTAAATTTTAGAATATCCGTGATTGTTGGAAAATAGGACTTCTGTGTTATGTTTAAGACATTTGATATTCAGACTGATAGTGGTGTTAAGCTCAACTGTCTCTGTTATGGGGTAACAATATCCTTAAGTTTCTTTTCTGGATGTTTACCAACTAAAATTTACAGAGCAAAAATTAAAGAAGTAGAGGGGCTACAAGGATAGCCAGTATTTTGGCCCTAGCCCTCCAAGGTCAGTAAGGAGTCAGGACATCAGAGAACCTGTACTGTGACATTCTGTAAGTCAGTGGTGCCCCAAATGTTCTTATTAAGGAAATTATTGATCCACAAAGGAAAGTGATTGACAATGTATAGTGTGCTTAAGGAGAGTCACTTAGAGAGAAAAAAATTCTCTCAGGCTTTGACAGAGAGTAAATTGTTCAAGCAATGACTGTGACGTGACTCATCCACATGGCTGACACTGACAAAAAATCTACAAGGTTCCAGGGCAAATCCTGAGGGATTTGACTGACCTTGGCAGATACATAAGGTAGATTTTTAGTTATATAAGTATTGTTTTAACTTGGTCTTAACCATTCAACAGAAAAGTATAACCACGATGTATAAAAAGTAATGCCGTATTAATATACAGAGCTATAAAAGGCTCAAGTCAAAAACTTCTGACAATTGCCAGTTTTGCTGATAACCCACTACTGTTATGGACTATTGGACTATATCGGGTTATTTTGTTGAATTCAAGTACCTACAATCTTTAGACTGGCTTCAAGTATGAAAAGGTCCTATAAAGACTTCTCCAAATACAGCTTCTCTAACTGCAGTGAAACACCCATCTCTGGCAAAACAAAACAAAAAGGGAATATAAATAAAGGCCTGATTTGTAGTGAAAAAATATATATGTATATAGAAGATTGTTAGGATAGATACACAGCTACTTTCTCTTAGTTCAATGAGAAGAAAGGTTTGTACTAATACTGTTTAGACATGTCAAGTCTATATTTTGTCCTCTGAATAACTACTAAGAAGACAACAATATGCAATGTAGTAATTATTATGTAACTGTTCTACTAACCTATTTTGAAACTGTTTCATTGCTATTTTATCTTTTTTCTCATTAAAATGAATAAAAGATTAAAAAGAGGCATAAGAAGGGGAGAAAGTTTTCTGGTCCCTTGAGATACACAATAAACTACAGATTCATAAAGCAGCAGGAAATCAGAACATATTATATTCATCAGATATAATATAATTATAAAATATTATACAATTAGTCAAATCATATTATAAACTGTGATGCATAATGTATATTTTTATTTGACTAATCTTAAAATTCTCAGGAAAATGTGATGAGTCCATTTACTGACCACTGAATCTCTTAGTTGCTTTTTATTATCCAAACCTCCAAAAGTGTTTCAGAATGGATAATGTAGACTACTTTATTTAACTCAACCATTTGATAGTGGCCTAAAATTCAGATGTCTGTTATCAGTCCTTTATAAATCTTTACCTGAATGTCTAACAAATATTTTAAATACAAATATAAAAAAATTAAATCACAAATTGCTTCTCTAAGTTCATTCTCCCTTTAACATTTTTTGTTCACTCTAGGCAATTCCATACTTATATTAGCTCAGGCAGAAACACACAGGATAATTCTTTAGCTTTTGCTATTTACTACATCTTATGCCCAATCTGGTATTGGGCTCAGGGTCTCACAAAGATCCCTTTTCATGTTTTCAAACTTGCACTTTCTGTCTTTGAAGATTTCATTGACTCCATCTGTCGGTGACAGCTCATTCAGCTTTTGAGTCTTTTACCCACATCCAGTTTCAAGTTTCCTTTTGAAATTTTCACTTATTTTTCCCCAAGCAGTTGTGTATGAAATCGAATTTTAAAATATATTGCTTTAGGTGTGGCATTATTATTTTCATGTTCCTTTCTGTTTCTTTATCAATTTGAACTTGACTAGCATGGAAGGAGATATTTTTCAGATGAATCAGTGAGAAATGATGCATGTCAATAGCTAGCAGACAATAATTAAATGTTGCCACAGTACATTGTTGATAATAATATAGCCAAATTATTCAAAGAGCTTTCACTACACAGGGCTTATCTTTTTACATAATTTATAAAAATACATGGTAACTGTAAATATTTGACCACTTAAAATGTATTGCTAATGTCTTATATTTTACTTGAAGATTTTGACTTGTTTTTTTATCATTTACAATCAATTTTTCAAAAGGAAAATATGGAAAAAGATGATCAACCTGATGTATATATGTGGATATAGAAAAAGAACAAGTAAATTATTATCTCCCCCCTCTCCCTGTTATTTGACAAAATCTGAGGCATAAATGAATAGGTGGTAAAGATGCATACTGGAAAATTGTAAAACAAATTAATAATATATTTTGACATTAAAATTCCTATTTGGCTTTCAAGTTCTTCTAATTTTACATGCCAGACACATTTTTGGTCACAGATTCATGGATATTGGCATTAATTAGAGGAATAGTTGATAGATAGATAGATAGATAGATAGATAGATAGATAGATAGATGATAAATAGATAGATAGATGATAAATAGGTAGATAGATGGATAGATAGATAGATTAGATAGAGTATGGATGGATGGACAGACAAACAGAGGATGAACAGACAGAATAACTTACAGGGATACTTACAATGCTCACCTGCAGAATAAGGTGCAGAAGAATGTAGAATGGCCATCTGTGAGCTGCAGGGCCAATGAATCAAGTAAAAATTCATAGTCCTTTTGCTGTGTAACAGCTTTTCAATAAGATTAGTTCCCAGTTGTTGATTCATTGAGGTATTTCCTCTGCAGGTTTTTAAAAATCTTTAATTTATTTATTTATTTATTTATTTATTTATTTGGTACAGAGTCTTACTACACAGCTTGGACTCATAGTGATCCTCCTGTCTCATCCTCTCCAGTGCTGAGATTACAGCCATGAGACACTACGACCAGTGTTGGTGGCAGGCTCAGTGCTTGGGACCAGCACAGCATGTGTAACTGGGGATCAAAACCAGGTCACTGCACTTGCCAGGTAGGCCCTTAGGCCACTGAGCTATCTCCTCAGTCAGCAGTTTGGTTTTTGTCCATGAACTCTCTTCCTAACCCTATGTCTTTGAGATTTCTATCTACTTTCTTTTCCAGAGAAAATGTTCCTGATTTAATATTTAGATCTTTGATCCATTTTGACTTTAGTTTAGTGCATGTTGATAGACATAGGTCTAGTTTTAGTCTTCAGCATGTGGTGGAAAACCAGTTTGTCCAGCACTACAAATTGAAGAGGCTATCTTTCTTCCAGTGAACATGTTTGGCACTTTTGCTAAAAAAAAAAAAAAACTGTGTGTTTGTAGTTGTATCTGGGTCTTCTGATATTTTCCATTCATCCTCAGGTCTGTTTTGTTTGTTTTGATGATATCATGCTGATTTTATCATAGTAACTTTGTAGCATAACTTCAAATCAGAGATTGGGATGCCTCCTGCCTTACCTTTGTTGCCCAGGATTGCTTTTGCTATTCTAGATTTCTTTTGGTATGAGATGAATTTTATAAATATCTTCTCTAGATGTGAGGTCACCAACAGAGTAAAAAGGAAACCAATGAATTGAGAAAAAAATTAGCCAACTTTCCCTCAGACAAAGAACTTCTATCTGGGACATATAAATAATTTTTTTCCAAAGTTTTATTGATAAACAGATAGCAATGAGACAGTTTCAAATCAAATCAGAAGTACAGTTTCAACAAATAATACACTGCATATATTCTTCTTAATGGTTAATTGCTGTACAAGATGTGGACTTGTGATCCTATTTACAAACACCATTAGAAAAAATCATTCTATTCATT
>NW_004524853.1:1581578-1582427 GCF_000260255.1 Octodon degus
TTAAAAAAGACACTTATTTTAAAGCTTCCCCAAAATGCAGCTAAAAGAAAATTAATAACTTTATTAGTAAGTGTCAGCAATCTCTGGTGATAAAAATAGTAGTAAAATTACTTTAATATGCAGTTTTATCTTAACTCTTATTTGGGGGAATTAATATTTATAAGAATTTAGCCTACTTAAGGCTGAGAGAAATAACTTTATAAATTTTGAATAATATAAATAAATAGGTAAATAAAGAAGAAATTGAACCTAGAATTATAAATATATCTTCCTTCATTATCTCATGAAAATTCACACGATGGTGACTACACCTACTTCAATGTTTGATGCTGTACACACCAAATTCATACAATGAGATAAATGTAGTATGAACATATTCAGTTTATGTGAAAGTATAAAAGATTCTTGGAGAACAAACATTTCATTGTCTATCTTAAAATTTTACAGACTATTGTATGCATTATACCTAGATTTCAAAAATTACTGGCACCTTGAATTTCAAAATGATGGTATATAAATTCATTCCTGAGTAACTTAAAAATAAATTTGTGTGCTTGCTTCAGCAGCACCTAGACTAAAACATAAATAAATTTGCTTTACTATGCATTCTGTTTACTAAGAAAGTATTTCTACAAAGATAGATAATCAGAACTTTATCACTATAAATATAACACACCATTAATGACAACATAGAACTCACGGTTATGTGGGTAAAATATAATCTGCCAAAAAATGACATCATAAAGTCATCATAAAAAGTAAGTACATATATACAAAATATGTGAGTCTTAAAATGTATTTTTGCAGTACCACTGAAAATCAGACAATTATTACTAACAAAAACTTTAA
>NW_004524853.1:1582546-1589421 GCF_000260255.1 Octodon degus
AATTATGTAAATTATGGGAAAATTATATCAGTTGCATGCACTTACCTTGCAAAATCATAAATTGAATTTTAATGATTTTAATTTCAAATGCTTAATTATAAAAAAGCCTCAAATACTAATATGCCTCTAAGTGTAATGTAAAGGTTAAAAAATTGCATTATTAAGCTATAAGATAATTTTCTATAATTAAATCATCATATCATCTACAAAATACAACATATTATTTTGCAGTACAAATGAAATATAATAATATGTTCCAATATAGCAATCCTTTTTTATTATTACATGATTATACTAAATAATGTTTATATTCCTTATGGGGAGTTAGTGCACATACATAACATCTCTTCATTCTATTTTTCACGTCCTTGTCCTTCTTACCCTCTCTTATCTGCCCACCTCTTGATCCCTTTTTTGGCTTCCTGTTAACAGTACATAGGGCTTATGTTTCTCATCTGTAGTTAGAATGTAATCCTTAATTAACTGAACATATAATCTATGTAGTTATTTAAAATGTTTCCTGAATACTGGATATAAAACTTTTATACTACAGGAAACAATAGTATACTTTATTGTGAGACAGAGGGGGGAGAGAGAGAGAGAGAGAGAGACAGACAGAGACAGAGACAGAGACAGAGACACAGAGACAGATTCTTCAAAGATAATAATTGTAATTTCTTGTAACTATTTACCTAGAATGGTAATATTTTCATTTTCTTTCAATATTGTATGTACATGGCTTATTTCTTTTTTAAATACCTAGAAACATTTTAGATGTTCTCTTGATCATAACATATTTCATCATACTTATATAAATCAACTAATGTCGGAGATAGTGAATGCCATAAAAGAATATTAGCCATTAATTTATGAAAAAACACATATAATGTTGGCTATTTGCATAGTCAAGCATTTACAGCACATCTCTATAAATTTCCCTTGCTTCATACCATACTATTTCTTTGGTCTTAAATGGCTACTGTTCTTATTTTACTTCAATTTATACATAATATTCTTCATAAATCTCCTGTTCCTGAAGTGAATCTAATACTTCTGTTCATT
The DNA here is from genome assembly GCF_000260255.1 of Octodon degus. Lineage (NCBI taxonomy): Eukaryota > Metazoa > Chordata > Mammalia > Rodentia > Octodontidae > Octodon > Octodon degus. The sequence goes on from NW_004524853.1 coordinate 1,583,609, forward strand.
GTCTTTTAAATATTTGCATAGTATTGCTTTACCATCCATCATGTTCTGCTAACTCTATTTTGTTTAAAACACTTTTTCTGTAAGGTGTGGATACCTTAAAAGTAGGAAAATGTTGGTTTCTTCTTTGTAGACATAATGTATAGCATAGAAAGTGAATATATGGATTTTCTCGATAAACAATTATCATTGGATTATTTTAAGTATATTACTGGTTAGATTTAAATTTATAAAATTCCCAACAGTGTGGAGAAAAGAATAGTGGAAGAGTAGTATAACACTAGATCAATTTGGAGTACTTTTAAAAGAAAGCAAATGGTCAATTAAAAATAAAAAAGAGTGGATGAAGATACATTATTCTTTGAAGCTATTTCTCTCTCCAGTTTTCTGTCAATAAGTATTCATATAAGAAATCACAAGTCATGTTAATACATTGCATACACCAAGCTAAATGCACTTCCAGCTCAATTATCCCTCAGGTGATTGTAAGAAGCATCCTGAGCACTCCAAAGATGCTGACCATCAGTGGTGGAGTAATGGCTAGAATTAAGAGGTAACAGAGTTGAACAGTCGTTTTAAGTTTTTACAAATTTTGCAAAATCATGTAATTATGTGAACACACCACTTGGCTCCTGCCATTGTTTGGTTTCACACCTGTGAAGGTGGAAGGTCCCAGCCTTTTATCTTTATTAGCTTCACAATGCTGTCAGTCTGCCAAAAGAAGATCAAAGAGGCTTTTGTTCAAATTTCATTACTTACCAGTGTTGAAACTCTTGCAAAACACAGTTTCTTCTTCTATAAGAGGAGAATGACAAGGTGCATTACTTTGGAACTTAACTATCCTACTGTAATGTCACACTTTTTTAAAATATACTTTCGAGGTAGTTATTTTTTTTCACTAAAAAATTGAGCCTTAAAGAAATTAAAAAACATGCCATGGTAGTGAAATGAGTATATAGTAGAGTTAAACTGAGAGTTTAATTTTTATATTTTTAGTTGAAAATGTTTGGTCTTGCATTTTTCAACCTGGAAGTTTAATGACATTAAGTGGCAAAAAGAGTCTGAACTAATACAATCAACTTGGCAATTGTTAGAATTTGAATATGCAAGGGAGTATAGCCACTATTGTCATTCGGATCATGGAAAATTATACAAGCGCATTTAACTCTGCATAACCACACAATGACTCACAAGCAATATTTGTAAACTAATATTTATCTATAAAATTTTAATTATACTATTTTTAATCTTCTATGTTAAATGGTATCAATGTCAGTAAAATAATCTCTTATTAACAGCAGATATATGTAGTAATTTTAAATGTTTCGTATAAAGTTATCATATAATTGATATCCTATTAAAGATCTATTTCATAGATCATTATGATCTATTTATTCAGTATCTATTTTTGATAAGATCTATTTTTAAATTTTACTAATATAAATAACACACATCATGCTGTTTCCCAAATGTGCATTCCCAAAGAAGAAATTTGTCTTTGAGATACAAATCAATATATTAATTTCTTTTATTTAATTCTCTACTTGGTTATAATAAGAAGACTAGAAAGTTTATATGATTCTGAAAAATGAATGATATTCTTTCTCTTAGTATTCTTTTCTTGCTATTATTTCTACTGCTCTAAAACTGTACCCATTATTATACTTTTTCAAAACACCATTCTGTTGAACTGCTATATGTAGTCACTCCCCATGTGCAGGGTATAGGTTTCAAAATCCCCTTCCTAAAGTTTTAAATGGTACCAAAAGTTTCATATATATTTTATATTTATGGTAAACTTCTAATTTATAAATTAAGGAATATCAGGAATTAATAACAACAATTATAATTATAAAGTATGCTCCAAGAACACTACGAACATACCCCAACCATTGATCTACTTAGTGACTACCTAGAAATAAAAAAAGGAATATTCACATCATGGATCTTCTGGATAAAAGAATGATTGACTTCCTGGGTAGAACAACACTGGAAGATGTGAAAGTTTACTGTGGTACTCAGCAGAGTACACAATTTAAAAATTATAAATGGTTCATTTCTGGAATTTGTCATTTAGTACTTTTATACCACAGTTGGCTCTGGGTTTCTGAGACCACAGAAAGCAAAACCATGAATAAAAGATGGATTACTGTATTATAATTCCTCTCTCCATGAAACTATATATGGGCATAAATGTGCTATTGATTTCATTTCTCAGCCATCTTATCTTTGACAAAGGGGCTAAACATACTCACTGGAAGAAAGACAGCCTCTTTAACAAATGGTGCTGGAAAAACTGGTTCTCTACATGCCGAAAACTCAAACTTGACCAGGGTCTATCACCATGCACTAAACTAAAGTCAAAATGGATTAAAGATCTAAACATTAAAGCAGATACACTAAATCTCCTGGAAGAGAAAGTAGGAGGAACTCTTGAAGACATAGGAGTAGGCAAAGAGTTCATGGACAGAAATCAAATCGCACCGGTAACAGTTGAAAGAATTAACAACTGGGATCTGCTTTTACTGAGAAGTTTTTTTCTCGTCAAAAGAAATTACCAATAAAGTGAAAAGACAACCTACAAATTTGGAAAAAATCATAACAAATAAGTACTCAGACAAAAGTCTGCTCTCTAGAATCTATAAAGAACTAAAAAACACCAGGGCCCCAAAATTTAAAGACCCAGTCCAGAAATGGGCATCCGAGATGAAAACACGATTCTCAGAGGAAGAAATTAAAGAAGCGAATAAATATATGAAAAAATGCTCCACATTGCTAGCCATTCGTGAAATGCAAATTAAAACCACATTGTGATATCATCTCACTCCAGAAAGAATGGCTATCATTTCTCATTTATCTCCTGAATCTATTATCATCTTCCCAGTTCCCCAGATTTCATAGTAGCTACATCATTATCAGATTTTGGCTGGTTTCCAGAAGGTTTTGTATTTTGAAGAAGTCTTTATTCTCCAATAAATTCAAAGTACATCCTACACATCAATAAGCATATTTGAAGGATAAAGACAACCATATAAAAATTCACTTAAATCATTTCAGATTTCCACTGTTCCCAGAAAATCAAATATCCTTGATATGAAACTATTAAGATAGACATAAATATGACTAGGAAAAGGAATGAGTTTCAGTGAATTTCTTTTTCTTTATGTGGTTTGTCTTCTCAACTCCTCAGAAGCCTTAACCACTCTTTTTTTGAGCAAGGGGGCAGGTACCAGGGATCAAAAGCAGGACTTCAAGCTTGCCAGGCAGGTGCTTATGCCACTGAACTATCACTGGGTTCTCAACCACTCTTAAAACCTTTATTTCTTTATGTGACATTGTGTCTCTCACTGTCAAGTGTGTGGAGAATTGTTCTGTTAATAGTCTCTTTCATCTTAACCAACAAATCAATTGATTATTGCTCATTTTTTAACTAATCACAAGAAATGAAATTAATAAGATGGAAAACAAAGAGCAGTAAAAATGATAAAGAGCTCTAAATATTAGTAGTTTAAAATGAGAGATATAAAAATGATATGATTGATTAAATTATAAAACAGTTAAGGCAGAAAGAAACATGACTAGGAAAGGAACGGATTCCAGTGAAAGAAATCATTGTGTAAAATAATAAAATGTGCAACATTATATTGAGAAAAATGAGCAAATAAATGAGTGCTGGGGAAGTGGATATTTTTCTGGAAGCAACTAATAATCAACAAATAATCTCAGAATAATTAAACTATATAATTAGACATTTTGTCTTTGAAAATAATAAAAAAGCCACTACAGTGCTACCATTAAAAAATCACCAACATCAAGGGCTGGTTATTCTAATACCTACATGATTCTAGGCCATTAAAATATATAAAGATCTAAACATTAGTTAAAAATACTTGAATAAAAACAGGACCAAAAAGGAAATTTATATGTCACATCATAAAATTATTGTGAAGGACAAATCATTTGAAGCATACAGTTTTTAAAACAATTAAGCACACTGAATAACTATTTAAACATCCTTCCTTCTTAGTATAAATGTCAAAGCAAAAATTACAATTATTATTGTAAGGAATTCAAATATAACAGAATTACATTAATTCAGAAAAAATAGAACATCTTAATATTATTCTGAGGTTATTTTTTGTTTTTAATTTTTTCCAGAAAAAATATACATTCCCCCGGCACTCATTTATTTGCTCATTTTTCTCAATATGATGAAGTACCTTTATTTTACACAGCAATTCCTTTTACTGGTATCCTTTCTTTTTCCTAATCGTGTTTATTTATATCATAGTCAGTCTGGCAAGCTCAAGGTCCCAAGTCCAATTCCTGGTATCAGAAAATAATGAAGGAATAAATAAATAAATAAATAAATAAATAAATATCATAGTTTAATACCAGGAATTACATAAAAATTTATATCAACAAGTAAATAAAACAATAGCAATGAATGCTAAAACCTGAGAAAATTTTACTTAACTTCATTAACACGTATAATAAACATTTGATTGGATATAATAATTATTATTTATCCTTCACAAGAGCTGATACTGAACTACATATTGAAACTCATAGGTATGAAATAAAGCCAGAAATTTGGCAGGGATCCTATCATTACTTGATATTACAAGTGGAATTTAGAAACTGTGAAAATACATTTAATATTTGAAATAAAAATTTATCACATAAATAGAGGAAAATGGGCATGTATACTTTTGCTTTCAACATGAATAAAACTTTGGTATAGATGGAATTCCAAGCAATAAAAATTGAGAGTTTTGTGACTAGATTCCATATAAATATTCATAAATCAGTAATATCTCTATAGTCTCAAAAATTATTTGCAATGGAAATATTACCTGATAACTACATTCACAATCAATATTAGTACTTTTGGATATTTTCTGACTCAGCAATCCTGTGAGACAGTCTTTTATCTGATATAATGAATGTATATTTTGATCATACATATGTACACATGTAAGTCTGTAGGTATTCTGAACAATAAGAAAGCATAACAAATTCTGAATGAATTTGACGTCAACAAAAATATCAATTCTTCTTGGACTAACAAGAAATGTCTTTCCACCATGAATAACCTTAGAAAGCGTGTCACTGGAGTTTCAGTAGAGAAAATGATCTTAAAATTCATATAGAAGAGTTGATATAAAAGAGTAAGAAATAAAACAGGAGGAGTGGAAAGGGACCTTGTCTAACTAACATTTATAACATAGTGTCTTCATAATCTTATTGTAACACAACTCATTTACTTTGGGTCACAAAATAAGCAACTCACCAAAGCAATAAAATGAAGAATCTTTAAATAGTCTCTAGACACCATGATATGCGGTATTCAGGATAGCTCAGTGCAGAAGGACAATAAGTATGTTATTTAACACAAACAGTACTGAAACTGGCAGTGGGAAAAGGAAGCCTTTGGTAAACTTGAAAATTATAATTTTAAAACTATAGTTTTTCTTTTACTCTTATAAAGGAAAGTTAAATATATTCAACTCTTTTAAATTAAAAACTATGTACAGAAGTTTATTATCAATGCAATTAGATGAAAAATAAAGTTAGAAAAATATGCCCAGAAGACAATCAAATATTTGTAATTTGAAAATCCATGAGTTGTGAAATAATAAAATATGGGTAAAATAATATAATTGAACAAATATTTAAAACAAATGTTTTTAAATGGCAGTGTGAGAACAAATGTTCTTAGCCTCAAGAAAATACAAAAGGGGGCTGGTGAGATGGCTCAGTGGTCTAAAGCACCTACTTAGAACAAGCTAAGCTAAACAAAAGCACAGGGACCA
>NW_004524853.1:1589521-1593653 GCF_000260255.1 Octodon degus
AGAAGGTCAGTGAAATGCCCTCAGGATTTATCCTGAGATCCTGTACCTCAGATTGTAGAACCTTTGTCAGTGCAGCCATGTGGATGAGTCACGGCCACATATAAATAATTTAAAAAAATCAATACTCCAAAATTCAAAGACCCAATCCAAATATGGGCAGCTAAGATTAATACAAAGTTCTCAGAGGAAGAAATATAAATGGCAAATAAATGTAACAAAAACACGTTCAACAGCTTTGCTCCTTTGAGAAATGTAAATTAAATCAACACTGAGATTACATCTCACCCCAGAAAGAATATCTGTCATCAAGAAGTCAACCAATAATAAATGCTGACAGGGCTGTCGGGGAAAAGGAACCCTTCTCCACTGTTGGTAGGAGTGTAGGGTGGTACTACCTCTGTGAAAATCAATATGGAGAGTCCTCAAAAACTAAGATTAAAGGTCCCATTTAATTCAGCTATTCCCCTTCTGGGTATTTTTCCAAAGAGTTGAAAACATCATACCATAGTGATATATGTTCAGCCATGTTTATAGCACCAATTTGTAAAAGCTAAATCTTAGAAACAACCCAAATGTCCATCAACTAAGGAATGATACAAAAGATGTGGCATTTTTATACAATGGAGTATTATTTGTGGATAACTCATGACTTTCACAGGCAAATGGATAAAACTAGGGACCATATTCATAAGTGAAATAAATCAGACCTATATGTATAAACATCATATTGTCTCCCTTATGTAAGAAACTGAAAGAGTACATAAAGTCTGAAAATTGCAGTAGATGTTGTGAAAGGGAAAGAAAACACTAAAAAGGGAAGAAGAACTAGGATGGGAAAAGAAACAAGAAAGGTTAATTAGATAGATAGATGATAGATAGATAATAGATAAGACAGATATATAGATAGATGAATGGATAGATAGATATATACAAGCTAGCTAAGATAACTGTACCATTAATTTCTATTGATTTATTGAATTGAACAGTTAACTCTTTTTTTTAACATTTGTGTGTGTGTGTGTGTGTATGTGTGTGTGCGTGTGTGTGTGTGTGTGCATGGCCAGCTCAGCCCACCAGGGGGCGCGGCTGGCTGGCATGTGGTGCTGGGTGATCAAACCATGGTCCCTGTGCTTTGCCAAGCTTGTTCCAAGTAGGTGCTTTAGACCAGTGAGCCATCTCTCCAGCCCCGAACAGTTAACTCTTAATTGTTTGATCAATATTGCATGCTTCTATCTGGCAATCTAAACAACTACTTTGAAGATAAAAATATGCAGTATAACAACCATTGCTAATTTTTTATCATCTTCTTTTGAAATTCTGTATTATTTTTATTTTTATTCTCTTTAAAGTAAAAAAGAAAATCAAATCCCCGGAGCTCACAGTAGAATTCAGAGTCCATAGGAGGAAGCCAAAGGGTCTACACCTCAAGGATGAAGAGTCTTTGGTAGGTGGTGGTGATGAAGCCTGGAGCTTCTCTGAAGATGGAGAAGTGAGACTTCTTTCTTTCACTTTCCATTCCATTCAGGCTGTAAACCAATTGCTTGATGACCCTGTAGTGGACCAGGGGGCTCAAGGGAGATGCTTGCAGGCAATATCCCAAGGAAAAAGAATGCACTAGGAGTCATCAGAAGCAATCAGCCGCAGCAGCAGCACAGCGGAATGAGAGCAGCTGCTTCTTTATTGTTTAACCTTTATATGAAGCAGCGATTCCTATTCATCCATTGGTAGTATATTTTATAAGCACAGACCCAGGAGACACTAAATGATCTTCTGTCCTTTATCTCAAAGATGCCTTCTTTTCTATCCCTGTGGAGCCTAGCTCCCATATTTGTTCACATTTTCATAGGAGCATCCCCAAACAGGACTTGTTCAATAGTATACATCGTCTGCCTTGCCCTATGGCTTTGGAGATAAGTCTTTATTTGTTTCTAAGGGCCCGAGCTCAAGACTTAAGAGATGTAATGTTCAAAAGGAGAGACTTATTACAGTATGTAGATGGCCCAATCATTTGTAGCCCACTAAGAAGCTATTTATAAGAACACTATTAAACCTCTCAATTTTCTAGCAAAACAGGGATATAAGGTATTATTCCAATGCTGGTTTATGCCACCACTCAGGTCACTGAAGTTAAAGGACTTTTCCCTGGGACTTCTGATCAGAAAATGGAACTTGCTGCATATATATATATAATCTCCATTTGGAAAAAAAAAGAACTTTTAACTGGTCTCCAATAAAGCATGGACCAGAGATCCTTAACTTCCTCCAGGCAGTAAATCTCCCTTATGAGGTAGCAGTTATCCACTGACAGGGACATTCAACTTCCAAAGACCCCATTTCCCTGGGTAACACCAAGGCAGATTTCAGTATCAAACAATTTACTTTCCAATATAGTCCTGGTCCATCAACAGCTATACCCATAGTCTCAATCTAATATCTTGATTAGAAGCAGGATACTCTACAGAAGACTTTCAAATGGTTCATAATGAGGGAAGAATTCAAAACCTCAATAATGATTGTTCTTGCCACAAAAAGTACAATGCAGAGTCATTAATCCCTTCATGATGCCATCCACCTAAGGTAAGATGCTGCTACCACAATGGCACACTGACTCTTTATAGACAATGTACAGGTCTGTAAAATATGTACTGTCTGTTCCTGCCATAACCCATAGACTCATTTTTCCACTTTTCCTGACCAGTATAGTACAAGAGCTTGGGTCTTGTCCTGGAGAACAGTGGCAAATAGATATCACCCATATGCTTGCAAAGGATATACACACCCCCTGGTATGCATTGACACCTTTATTGAGTGGACAGAGGCCTGTGCTACCATGCCAGAATGATCACTAGAGGTGATAAAATCATCCCTAAAAAAGTGATCCCTATGTTTACAATGCCTGGATCTCTCCAGAGTAATAATAGAGGCTCTTTCATAGCACACAAAGCACACAAAGACTTGTCAAGACACTGGGAATTAAGAATTATTTTCATGCAATGTGTGGAGAACCCCATCATCAGGAAATGTTGAGAGTCAGTCAAACTCTCAAATAAACTTCAGTTAAGCCATGTTAAGAAATCCAACGTAAGTGGCTATATCTCCTTTCAATTGCCCTAATGAGACTTCGGGCAGGCCCTATGTCCAAACTTAATCTCAGCCAATTTGAAATACTTTATGGGAGGACATTCCTGACATCTGATGTATTCACTGACATTTAAGCTTCCCAACTCTTTCAATATGTGACCAATCTAGGTAATTTCCAAGAGGCCCTCGAAGAATATGGAAATAAGATCTTTCTACTGCCAGCGACTAATAATTGTCAGCCCAAAGACTCCCCTGTTGACTTGGTCCTAACCAAGAACTGGAAGGAGGATAAACTCCAGGAACACTTTCACCCTGTTGGAAAGGCCCTTTTACAGCCCTACTTTTGTCATTAAGGCACAGGGCATAGATAATTGGATTCACCTTTCTTAGGTACAATTTGAAAGCCTGCAATTTATTTTCTGAAAAGAGACAATAACTACTCTGGTGAACAAGGTAAGTCAAAAGTTCATTCCCTCTAAATAAATTGTGAGACTATAGTGCTATAACTAAAGTTATTGTTCTAAGTTATAACATGGTATCTTCTGGATCTTTTCTGTTTCCTTTGACAACATCCTGGATTATTCAACACTGCCTCTAATATAGATAATAAACCATGACTACCTATATGAGACTTTAAAGCTAATCACATTTTTCCCATCATTAAGAACTTAATAGCTTAATAGCTGAAACAAAAAGTCTATTCTTATCTTCAAAGAAAGAATGTATGTCCTTTGTCAGTGGGTCTAAAATGGTAAGAGACACTGAAGATAACCTTACTTGACCAATGGAATGTACAAAGAAATAATGTGTTCTATTAAATATTTTTATTTAAGTGAACTGGGGTGAATTGTATTTTTTGAGTTCCGGGACTGTCCATACGTAGTATTTCTTAAATCCTATGATTTGCTCAATTATAATAGTATGTGCTTAATGTATTGAATTAAAATATGAATAAACATTTTGAATTGGATTAGACACTCATAGTTCTGAGAAAAGCATACAGGATAAGCAAAAACAAAGGAAGTGAACAATTTATTATAAATGACTTATT
>NW_004524853.1:1597151-1597999 GCF_000260255.1 Octodon degus
CCTTGAGTACTAAGGGAAAAAGAAATATATAAGAATTAACTTCAAAATATTTTCAGAATTATGATTTGTCATTTTCAATTATATGTTAGGAATTAATTTGCTTAGACAGCATGCAGCTCTTCTGAATTTACTTAAACATGGGGAATTTTATACAATATGAAATTCTATCACATTAGTAATATAAATTGCCTGGGATGTGGTTCAAAGTCAAGCTACTTACTACAACTTTTGTAGTACCACTATCACAAGAAAAGAAATTCTATCACTTCCACAGTAATGCAATGGCTATTACCCAGTATTATTTTAGTCATAGCTTTTATTTTTCAAATATTTCTGTTTACATTTTTACTAGCATGTGTTTTAAGTACATGGTGATCGCACTGCTTCTGATGAATTATTAGATGCACATAGCACATCTTAATTTTATTCTATCCCTTTCTCCTTGCTCCCTAACCTCTCCATTTTTGGTCATAATTTATGTAAGTGTTCTCCCACACACAACGTTATCGGAGTCTCACGCTCATAAGCAAGTTACTTGCAAACCAAAACTACACGAGGTTGTCAGCTATTGCTAGAAGCAACTGTTATTCCTTCAACTAATTTCTATAGTAAGTAACTGACAATAAGAATATAGATGCTCAAATGAGGTAACTAAAGAAAAAGTAAGTGAATGGACTATTTACATATATATGGTCTAAGTTAAAGGAAACCAATAAAGACTATTGAAGGTTAGCAATTTTTGGGTTAGAAATTACTGGAGGCCTTACCAATCCTAGCCCTGAAGACAAATGAAAAAGTTGTTAACATCGAGTGATATACAGTTGAATGGACAGAGAGTTGCCTAAATC
>NW_004524853.1:1600084-1600726 GCF_000260255.1 Octodon degus
CTCTTTCATGAATGTCTTTATGAGGTTTAATAAAAATATATCGTGCCTGCTGCTACCAAATATATAGTACCTTCCAGTGGAAAAGCAACCTCATACAAACATGTTGGATAGTCATTAATGAATTTCACCAGATCAAAGTGCTGCTTCTAGTACTTTCTCAATGTCAAAAAAATCATGAAAGGTAAACATTTTTAATGGATTCACAACATTAAGGCAGCTACAACTTTATCACTACAAAAAAGGACATTTAGAATTGCTTCAGAGAACGGCAGCAGTAATAGTATTTAAAGCAAAGGGTAACATTTTTTGAGGGAAATTAATAATAATGCATCTTTTATTATAATGAAAAATATATAAAAATATTCACTGAAGTATTTGGTCATATATCATATAAGAATCAACAGCTAGGGCCAGCAACATAGCTCAGCAGACTAAACACCTGCTTTGGCAAGTACAGGGACCAGGATTGGATCCCTGGTCCCACATGCCACACTGGCCCCACCCCTGGAGCACACTGAGTCAGCTACTGAGTCCAGGCATAGTGGCACATGCCTGTAATCCCAGCACTGGGAGAGACAGACAACAGAAGGATCACTATGAGTGTGAGTTGCTTAGTGAGACCCTGTAACAAAAATGAAGAAA
>NW_004524853.1:1601991-1603285 GCF_000260255.1 Octodon degus
TGAGGATGTTACATACACACTCTCACTGGGCACCCCATGTCCAGCAATATTTTTAATTAATTAATTTAATGGTCAAGTTGTTAAAGGGTGTGTTGCACATGCTGGTATTGAACTCTTAGTCCTTACCTCAGCCTCCCAAGTTGCTTGTTTTACAGGCTGCACTGACACACTGAAAAAAACCCAACGTTCTGGTTTCTTAAAAATTCATGAAATGGCCCCTACATCCTCTGAATAAATATAAACCATAGCCATTCACTCTTCTCTCAGTCATTAAGTGGTTTCAGTAAACAATGACCAATCATGGTTTGAACATATTAAAAAGAGAATTCTAAAAATCAATGCTCCTTAACTTTTCAAGGGTGCAGTGCTCTGAGAAGCCTGATGGAATCTTGTACTAGCCTGCCCCATTCTACCCAGGACATGCATTGCCCCTTGTGTAGCAGATCCAGGCCACAGCCACAACTTGCTCACCAGTTAGCAGCCCTCTCAAGGATTAGTGTCACATTCCATGCACTGCAGTGCTCATGTTTAAGCAAACAATGCATATATCATAAGGCTGAAGCACAAAACCTCCACCACCCACTTCCTTCATCTGCCACTGGCACTGCATCATCTCACAGCATCACCCAGTAAGCCTGAGGACAGTGAGAAAGGAAATCAGAAGAGATCATTTTCTCATACTTTTACTGTAGTATGTTTTAACTTCTTTAATTTTTGCTAGTTTCTGCTGTTAAAATATATTGGTCTAACTCATAATTTTTAACTTTATCATAGTTATAAACTCATAGAATAAAACATAGTATGCATATAGCTTGATCCCATCAACACTCTCTAGGAATGTATTCCCTGCAGATTTTAGGAAACAACTGCATACATGGAACACTAAAGTTAAGATGTTTGCTTATAATCAGTTCAAGTATTGCTCTACATCTATAAAATTCTGTACTGCTTTTGTACGAAACTATTTCTAAAAGTCTCTATAACTAATTTTTTTCTACTCAGTATAATTTAATGTTTACAGAAATAGTACAAAAAGTTAAATAATGCTGGTAAAACAGGGCCCTAGCTTCTTCTTTGTTCTTCAATTGATTTGTTCAGGAACATAACCAGATGTGACACCAGCCAGTGTGAGCAGAAGACAACAGACTTGCTGTGCTGCTCTTCCTTCCAGCATTCCCCTGGGATCTCCTTAAGTGTGTGCAGTATCACAAACATTCAGTGCACGTGTAAGTTGAGTGTGGAATGGCTGAGTAAATTTGCTCTGGGAGTAGGAAGACAAGGCCCAAATCTCTCC
>NW_004524853.1:1603440-1605492 GCF_000260255.1 Octodon degus
GCCACCACGCCCAATCTCAATTGCCATTACAGCACACCCAGGGGGCAGGGCCAGCATGCTGGGAATCAAATCCTGGCCATTGCAGTCTGCCTAAACAGGAGCTTTAGTCAACTAAGCTATATGGCTGGCCCTCATCTTGCCTTTCTTAGTATTATAGCTCCATGTAAAATAATTGAAGGGTGTTTTCTACAGGAATGAAACAGAAATTTAAACCAACTTTTCCAATATTTTGTTGTTAATATATTGTGTTTCTTTCATGCCCATTGAATCTGATTTTTTTAAAGTTAAAGTAAAAATGTAAGGACAGAAAAATGGGATTGTAGTGATAGTAACTTTGAGCCCAATTTTGAAATATTCATATGCAGACTAAATTCTATAATGGTAACAGTGAGAGATACTTTAATTGCAACCGTTGTTTTGTTGTATAATAGAAAGTCACTCTGGATTTTATTTGTTCACCGATTTTGTAAAAATGTATTGACTTATTATTTGAATACTATTAAATTAAAATAAGTGTATAATTAACTTTTTTTGTGAATTTACAGGGATATGCCAACGTACTTACAAACTAATTTTAGACCATTTCCATGACCCTTGAAATATTTCTTAGGTCGCTTTTAAATTTAGTTTTTACTCTCAATTCAATCTCTTGATAATTTCTTACTTTTTTCTGTCTCTAATAATTTGTATCTTTTGTATAATTCTTATAAATAGGACCTTTTGCCTCTAGCTTAACTCACATTCTTTTGTGGCTCATTCATGTTTAAGTATATGTCAGTATCCCTTTAGATTTTAATTAATTTGAGTGGACAGTTCTTATAAGCATGCAGAAATGCTGTAATTTTACTCGTCTTAAAAGTCTATGAGCAATAGTCTCTCTCTAAATGCCACATTATGTTCAACTGCTATTGTACTCTTCATAAAACTCTTCAGAGGTATCTATACCATATCTATCTCCATTTTTCTTTTAATTTAAAACTCTTCTAATGAGAAAAATTCTACTTGGGCAAGAAATTACTGTTTTCACAGCCTATGATGAATTAAATCTCAATTTCTATTTTATTTTACTTCAATGTGTTTTTAATACAGTAACTAGAAAAAATTTTCTTTTCAAATGTAAATTTGATCACTTTCCTCTCCTGTTAGATGGCCTTTCTTTTTAAACCATCATTTCTATTACAAAAGACATGTCAGAACCCTCACTATTCCCTTCTTCATGTGTGCTTGTATTATCATTGGTTCCCCTTCTCTTTTTTCAAATTATTAGTTGCTTAATGAATGTATTAGTGTCTCAGTTAACTTTCTTTTCTTGCTGGCACAAATACCCAAGACCCAAAATGAAGGAAGGAAAGTTTTATTTAGCTCACAGTTACTGGGGATTTCATACCATACTCAGCTGGGTCCAAGGTAGAATGGCACATAGCAGACAGCAAACTTTCATGGAATTGGCAAAGAGTAGAGGGAAGAGTAACAGCACCAATGGCTACTGAGAACAAGTCTGTCTCTTTGTCTCTCATGTTACATTCAGGCTATCTGCCTCAGACTAGGTTTAGCACTCAGATTCATATTTCAAGTAGTACTCAGACCCATAATCCCAGCCATGGATCACCCATAATTCCAGTGGATCAGGGGTTAATCACAGACTCTAGAATTTCGCCCCATGACTGCACAAGGATTTGAGGGGGACACCTAGAGATAAACCATAACATTCCATCCCTGGACTCCCAAAGACTTATGCACATCTCTTTGTGCAAAAGACATTTTAGTTCATCTCTAAGAGTTGCCAAAGTCTCAACAGTTTCAGAATTGCTGAAAAGTCCAAGTCCCAAGTCTCCTCTAAGTTCTAAGGCAAACTCTTAGCTATGAGCCACTGTACAAAGGAAAAATTAAAATCTTCCAACATTCACTGGCAAATATTACCATTCCAAAAGGTACACACAACAGAACAGCAAGCATTGGGACAAACACAAGTCCAAAATCCAGCAGAGCAAACATTAAATCCTGTAGCCCCTTGTCGAACATCCAAAGCAATTTGTGGAAAATGTTGAGCTC
>NW_004524853.1:1606261-1621143 GCF_000260255.1 Octodon degus
TTTGCTCCAAATGCCTTCAGGGCAGGTTTGGCTGGCTTGAGTTGTGGGGATCAAACCACAGCAACCTGAGCCTGACTGCTGTGTTGAAGCAGCCACTTAAAGAACTGAGCTAAGGGGTAGGCCCCCCTGAAATTTCTTGATTAATCAGTCCACCATGCTTAAACTCACTCTCTAGCAAAGTCTCTGGACACGAGCAAAATGCAGACAAAGATTCTGCCAAGCCAAAACACAAATCATCCGAAGTCCAACAACCAATGCAGTCCTTCTTCCCAGCAGAAACCTCCCCAGCCTGGTCTGTACAAGCAGGACCTCCACCAGCATTCTGGTCTTCTTGGCTCTGACCCGAATCTCCCAAACAGAAGAGCTGTAGGTGTTCTAGATCTTTACAAGTAGACAACCTCTCCAGACTTTTCCCATCTCTTCCTGTAAGTCATTCCCCAAAACTCATAATCCACATGGTTATGTTTAATCACAGCAATGACCTCACTTCTGTGGTACCAAATTCTGTCTTTGTTGCTCTTCAATTATTGCTGGACAAATACCTGACACCCAAAATGAAGAAAGGTAAGGTTCATTTAGATCACAGTTACTGGAGGTGTCAGCCCATACTCAGCTAGGTCTGAGACAGAGGGACACATGGCAGAGAGCAACCTTTCATGGCAGTAGCAAGAGCAGAGGGAGGAGTAACAGCAAAAATGGCTACAGAGAGCAAGTCTGTCTCTTTGACTCTTACGTTACATTCAGGATGGGTAGCCTCAGGCTGGATAGAACACTCACACCCATAATCCCAGAAGTACTCAGACCCATAATCTCAGCCTTGGGTCACCCATAATTCCAATGGATCATGAGTTAATCACAAACTCTAGATGTCTGCCCCATAACTGCATGAGGCTTTGGGGGGACACCTAGAGATGAACTGTAACAATTGGGAACAAATCAATAAAGCCTTTTTATTTTAGTTTGAGAAAAACAGAAGAAATAAAGATCCAATGGGCAGATAACACTGATTTCTAATGCCTCCCTAGGTTTCTCCCCTTTGTGGTCACCATCATGGCTGACTGTGGCAGCAGCTAAGGCTAATGGGAAAAGAGCCCACCTGAGAGCAAGCAAGTACCTACTTGACATTTGTTTCTGCTCCTTTCTTCCTTCCTGATCCTCTGCCTTCACCAGAATATGCTTAATTTAGCTCAACAGAGGATGAGTCCTAGAGAGCAGAACTAGTTTAAAACAGAAACCCTATGAAAGGCCAGAGCTTTGATAAGATCTGTCATCCACAGCTTACAGCAATTGCATTTGTGAGTCAAATTAAGTCCAGCTCAGACAAAAGCTTACCATTTAGCAGATAGATTGAAAATTAGAAAAAAATATTGTTATACATCAGCACATTTGTGGTTGTTTACAGGGTTATAGTGCCAATACATAACTGAAAAATAGTGATGCTTTTAAGGCAGATAGTTAGATATTAGTAGGCCTGAGGCAAAGTGGGGTCCAAAACAGTATGTTTTGCTAGTTACAGTTAAAAGGAAAGACAAAGTCCTTGGATTATAATCTATTTACAATCATTCTCTAGGTCTCAAATCCAAAGACATGGAACTCTGTTTCCAGAAGAAGCCACGTGACCATCAGCTTTATCGGTGGTCTAATGATACATTTTTGTCTTTATTGGTACATGTTCATTATACAGAATGATTATACCCCTCAAGGGTACTTAGGACACCTGCATTACATGTCTTAATTCTGTCATCAGGGGCCAAGCAGATAGCTCAGTAGAAAAGGCAAGCACAAGTCCTGAGTTCAATCCCCAGTATCAAAAAAAAAAAAAAAATAAAAATAAAAGGTTTTGGGTTTAATTCTGTCATCATCCTTCCCCTGTCTCCATCTCTTGGCAACCTTCCATTTTCCAAAAGATTAACCTCACCATTTCCTACAGTCCATATTTTATTTTCCTTGTTATTTATATTTTGGGTCTTGGCATACCTTAGGTTTATTGCATCATTAATGGGAGAACATTGACCACCTAAAAAGAACAAAGAAAAGCATCTGTAATCCTAAGACAACCTCTAAGAAGAATGCTAATAAGTATCATAATCATTACAGTTACCTAAAACTCAGGAGTAA
The DNA here is from genome assembly GCF_000260255.1 of Octodon degus. Classification (NCBI taxonomy): domain Eukaryota; kingdom Metazoa; phylum Chordata; class Mammalia; order Rodentia; family Octodontidae; genus Octodon; species Octodon degus. The sequence continues at coordinate 1,608,380 of NW_004524853.1, forward strand.
CCATTTTTTTTTTTTTTTGCCTAAAATGATAAACAACTCACATTCTCTACCTTCTTGGTTAACGGCCTAAATCTCGCTATCTCTGCTTTACAAAAACTCTATCTGTGCTTCTGCCTGGCTGCCTATGTGTCCTGACTGAATTCTTTCCTAAAAGGCACACAGGACAGAGGAGGCAGAGGGTGGTTCTCTCTGGCTTTGGAACTGGATTTCCCAGGGACAAGTTCATAGGAGTATCCTGGGATGGAAGTATGTATACCAAGTACATAGGCATTGACTCAAGGAATGATGCTGACTCACTAAAAAGGACAATTTAAAGAATAATCATGAAATATAAGTTGACATATAAAACACAGTAACTTTAGGACAGTTTGAAATAACAAATATGAAACATTTCTGTATAAAACAAACTCTAACAGATAGTGAGACTATACACTTCAATTGATGACTTGCTTGCTTAATCAGGAATACACTTATCCAAATACCAAATACCCTAATTCAATAATAGAGATTTAAAAAATGGCTAATATAATTACAGCATATGGGCAATGTCCTTATTAGATCTGCTAACAGCATACAGATCTATGCTGAAGTGGACTGGATAATGAGTTAGCAACTATGAGAAGCAAAACACAAATCTGTGTCTTAGTTTATTAACCTTTCTCACATGCAAACAAATAAAATTTCAAGATAATCAAGTACATCTCTGTGTAGCAAGACAGATTTCTTATTTCTTATGTCAATATTTTGCTAATAGATGACAGAAGAATTTTTATTTTTGATCTAAATCAACATGTTGTCCAACTTAGAAAAGATAACATTAATGTGATTTGATCTCTGTTAAGTGAGATGGTAGATAAATCTGGAAGGAAGACAGAAATTGCAGTCATTCAATTACCTTTGAATTATGTCCAGACTTCAATTATTTTACTTATCCATAAACTTTTTGGAAGGCTAAAATTCACCATTTATGAAACCAGATCTTCAGTGTAGCAAATTTTCATAGTCTCCAGTTTTTAATATCTCTGACATTCTTGCACTGTCATATTTGTGTTTTAATATACAGGTATAGTTGGTGAACCTATGAGATTTATTAGCACACTGCTGTGGATGAAATATTATCTGTCTAGAGGGGTGGTTGTGGGAAGTTAGTCAGTATGCATAGCCATTTTAGAAGATTGGATAATGCAAGGCAAAAGATGTAGGATGGGTTCCAACTGCAGGTACAACTTACCTTATGTGTTTGCTGCAGCCCCTAACCTGGAGGAGTGCATTTGGGAAAGACTATTAGAATGGTAGGAAATGTCCTGCCACATTTTTGGAAAATAAGTTATTTTTAAATATATTTTACTTTGTGATTTAAAAAAAAATTATTCAAACTTATTATTTTCTCAGGCAGCCAGATAGCTCAGCAGTTTAAAGCACCTGCTTAAGCAGATGCAGGACCTAGGGTTGGATCCCCAGCATTTAGTGCTGGTGCCATCCCTGGGGTGCACTGAGAGGGTGACTGAGACTGAGTGTAGTGGCACATTCCTGTAACCTAGTGTTTGGGAGGCTGAAAACAGGAGAATCACTGAGAGTTTGATCTGTGTAGTGAGACCCTGTATACCCTGTACTAAATACATTAGAAAAAATACCTTATTATTTTCTTAGTGAATTAGTAACACTTGGTTGCTTATGAGGTTGTATCATTTTGCTTAGTGGACAGATGTATCAAAATGTGTAATAGATATTGTGGAACAGGAATAAAATGTTCAAAAGGGAAGGGAAACTAGCAATGTTTGAAGAGGAAAGGAAACAAAAGAAGAGCACAAAAGGCTTTTGTAGATAAGGAGGGGAAGAGAGCTTGAAGGGAGGGAAGAGGAATGAGAAAAAAGGACCAGGATATCCTATGTGCAGGTACAAATGCTCTATGATGAATGGATCATTATCTACATCTCAAATGTATCAATAAGATTAATTGATTAAAAAAGAAAACATTAGAATTGCTGTAGACCTTAATAAAATTGTCATATCACTTTCAAAATAAAGTGCCTTCCAATATACCTTCTTTAAAAATTAGTATTTAAAAGAAAAAATTTATAATGAATGAAATATATCATAAATAAAAAAGAATTATCACAAACTGAGGAATAAGAATAAATTAAATCCAACTTCCACATATCTGAGCACAACTGAAAATTTACTCAGTAATTTCTGTATTTTTCCATAACAAAAAAGTAAAGTGCACTTTGATTATTTAAGAAGTATATTCTATATTAGTAGATGAATTTGATATTATGTCTACTTATTATTGGTGTTGATACTAATTTTTGGTTTTCCATATAATAAAACATAATCATAATTTAATAATTAAGCATAATATGCTTATGTAAATTCTTAAGAGGATAATGCTATTGCAAAAGATCTTATTAATAAAAGATGTTCACATTATAAAATCTTGTTTCTGAAACCTTCACCCTTTGTATCACTGCTTTAAAATATCTTCTAAAATTTCCATTTAAATTTTTATTTTTCAGAATGATTATATAAACTCAGAAATATGTCTTGAACCCATCAAGTCAAAAAAATGTAGATTTTTATAGTTACATTAGGCCATACCATTATGCACAATATTTCCATTGACAGTGAGAGAATGTTCTAGAGAGACAAAGTATATGCAAATTGAAACCAGAATTATATTCTGATGAGAGTACATAAAAAGAAAAATTACTACTCCAAAAAGTACTTCAATATTTTTAAATGTTATTTGTCAGAAATAATTTCAAGTTTAAAACTTGAATAAAGATGGACTATTGATGTACATGTTATTCACATTCACTAGTTAGTATTGCAGAAAGTCTTCTTCAAACCATTTGAGAAGGTGTTGCATACAGCATGGTATTTCACTCTGCATATTTAATAACACATTTTCTTCTTTTTTTGACAGTATTATTTAATCTTTTTATCATTTTTGAAAGGAAATAAAATATTTGTCAGTGTTGGTAAATTTAACATTGCTATAACATATCCACATGAGTAAGTAATGTGCTTTACATGCTCTACTATTGGATCAAGTATTCCATACTGTTGCTATGACTTTTTGGTTTATTTTATTACAGAACATTTCCACAGCCTGTCTTTTTCATTAATGACATTGACATTTTGAAAGGACTCAGTTCCTTTGTTTGTTTACTTTTAATTGAAACTTCGTTCCTCACTTTTGCTTGTCTGATATTTTGTCATAACTAAATTCAATTTATATATTCCTGACCAGAATATTTCAACAAGAAGCTTGTCCTTTGGGGGAGGCAGCTGCTGTCCAACTGGCCCTAATTGGAGATGTTATTATCTGCCTAAGCTGTTGTGTAGGTAGTTTTTTTGTTTCCTTGAAAATACTAAGCAATGTACTGGGAGACAGACAACTATACTGAGCAAATCTTTAAAATGAAGGTGATAAAATGATGCCAACCAGATTTTCTTCCTTTCTAGTGACACTGCAAAGAAATGATAATATGTAGTCCTCACTTACTATTTTCTTTCTTTCTGTCTCTCTGCCTCTGGCTGGTTCTCTCTCTCTCTCTCTGTCTCTCTCTCTCTCCATCTGTTTCTCTCTTATCTTTATTGACCATTAATTAGTAGTATAATAATAAACATGTGATCCTGTTTTTATAGTTGTTCATAGTTCATTTTTCTACCTAATGATTTTGTGTTTAACCTGGTGTAACCATTAATTGAATTTCTGCTTGAATAGATTAAGAAACACATAGCACATTAGTGAAGCATGTATTTTTGAATGTGTCTGTGGATAACTGACATGAAAGTCAACACATTGGGGAGGGAGAAGAAGCACCTTGTGCATGAGTGTCACCAACCCATTGGCTTATAGCTTGGACAGAATAAAAAAGGAAACAGAAATGTGCTTCTTAGAAAGAAGCAGTCTTCCTCCAGTCTTCCTCAGCAAATTATCCATTCCTTCCACTGTCATTGGTATGTAGGTGACTAGTTTCTACAGCCTTGCAATGCTGATTCCAGCGGTGGCTCACTAGTGGCTTCCAGGGCTTCCACCCTGGACTAGTGCTGTATCATTGATCCCTTTCAGTCTGCAGTGTCCATCTTGGCTGAGCAGCTGCTGGAGTCCCTCACTCTGGCCCTTGTCAACTTCTGAATTTTTATCCTACAAGTCTACCTAACAGTTCCCTTCACATAACTGTACATATATTTTTTATTAACTCTATTTGGTGGAACCCTAGCTCATTCATTTTCCTTCCTGAATTTGGCCATAGGTGCCCCTGTGTCCATATGAAATATGGCCATCTTTTTCTGGGCAATTCTTTTATTTCTGGTATAAAAATACTCCATGATCATTTTATACTTAGCCTTTCTCAGAACTAAAACAGTAATTTAAAACTGCTGGGTTTAGTTGCATACATTATCAATATAGACTTACATTTGAATGGTAGTTTTGTTCATTATGACTCTAAGAATTAACCAATTTAATAGAAAAGTAAAGGAAACAAATGATGGTATATTAATATTAATTGTACATATATGTGTACTTGCATATACTGTTAAAGGACTATTCTAAATAAGCAAATTTAGAACTTTTATAAATATAAAATCAGCACATCTCAAATATAAATATTTATTAATGAGCAAAAATAGCATGTTGTAACTAGTTCAAAAAGCAATGCAAAGGACAGAGACATATGCATGAAGTAAGTACTTTTGAAATCAGCTTGCAATTGGATGCAATTAAACAACAATAAGAACTCATCTACACATAAGAAAATTGTACTTTGTGGGATAAACATTATTCACATTATTAATTTTCAACAACTTAAAGATTTGTGAAATACTGTAAAGATAAAGATGAAGGCACCCGGGATGGAAAAGGCAGACAGGACACCCAAGAATGTGTTTTTGTCCATTTTATGCTTTATTAAACATGCATAAGTATATGCTATACTCCTATACATTTATACAAATATACATTTTTCCTTTAAGCTTACAATAAAGTTTAAATGATCTTAGAATTGCTTGGTTCTCAATGCTACAAAATAAGTATTTGGGGTATTCTGAAATTCTTCTATTTTGCCTATATTATACAGCCAACCATTGAAATTCTCAGAAAAAAAACCTAATAAAAAGATATTTACTGGTCTGTAAACACACACTCCACCCACACAAGTACATAAGTGATAGTTAAACAATGTGCTTATAAATCATTTTGAATAATTTATTATGTTTCTCCTTCATAAAACAAAATTGCCATTTTTAGTTCAGTTATTTCACTTTTTTGTATCTTATTTATACTATTCACTTTGTAAATTCTAACATGTTTCCAAAGTTAAAGCTAAACTGCAAGGTATATTCAAAGAAGTTATATTTTCCTCTCCATCAAACATGTTTCATTCACCTTTTGTCAATGTCTCAGTTACTTCTCTCTTGTTGTTGGGACAAATACCTGACAACCAATATGAAGGAAGGAAAGGTTTATTTAGTTCACAATTACTGGAAGTTTCAGTCAATACTCAACTGGCTCTGGGGTAGAGTGGCACATGGCAGAGAGCATCCTTGAATGGTGGTAGCAAAGCAAAGGGAGTTGCAGAGGCTCAGGCAGCTAGCTAGCCTCTCTCCCCTCCTCACATTATAATGCAAATTACCTGCCTCCTGGCAGGTGTAGGACCCACACCCACAACAATCAATCACAAACTCCAGAAGCCTCCCCCTGACTGCATGAGGTCTTGCTGAAACACCTGTACACAAAACATAGCATTCTGCCCCTGGAGCCACAAAGAATCATGCATATCCCTCTATGCAAAAGGCATTTTAGTCCATCTCTAAGAGTTGTCCAAGTCCCAACAATTTCAGCACGGCTGAAAAGTCTAAGTGAGAAGTCTCCTCCAAGATCCAAGACAAACTCCTAGCTGTGTACAAATGAGAAGTTAAACACTTAAACACTCAATGACACAAGATAAACATTACCAAAACATTACACTGTTCCAAAAGATACACACAGCAGGGTACCAAGCTTTGGGACCAAAGCAAGTCCAAAATCTGAAGGGCAAACATTAAGTCCTGTAATTCCATGTGGAATATACAAAGCAATCTGTAGCAAATTGAGATCCATGTGGTTCCACCCCATGGCACTCTTGGTGGTAGCTCCCATGGCTTCCTTCTGCTGTGGGCTTTGCTCCCTCCTTGCAGTTTCCCTTAGATGATCCATGTTACTGGATTTTCCAAATTTCTGGACTTTCCACTGAACAGGATTTTCACTCACAGCTTTACACACTCCTCTCCCAGGGTTACACATCCTGGACTCCCAGGCCTTCTGAAATTTAGGTGGAGCCTTTTTAATTTCAGAACTTCTGCTCTCTGCAAACAACTAAAACCAATACCACATGAATGATGCCAAGGTCTACTGCGAGCTTGAGCAGTAGCCAGGCTTTCTTCTCTCTTGGCTATAAGGGTCAAGTGCCTGCCTCACTGAGCACTCTGAACTTGATTCTGAGAAACAAATTCTCCATACAGACACCATTCTGAAACCTGGTGTGGCCACTGACTCCATTCTGGAACATAGTTCTCTATGGCTTCCACTCAAGGCAAAGTCCCTCACTTTTACAAATCTTAAGCTGCTAAGGGTGTAGACCTGCTGCCTCCTATGATGCCCTAAGGCCATCATGTACATTCTCTGGTTCCTTCCCAGTGATGGAAATCCTCTCAGTCTATCTTTTCATTTCAAAGCTCTATTGTAACTTTCTTTCTGGCCAAACCTGCAACCTTTTAAATTATCCTGCTGAAATCCTTGCTCTTGATTCTCAACATAAATCTGGCTAAAAGTCCTCAACAATAACCATGCTACTGCCTCTACATTCAACTGCCTTGAAATTTCTTTTGCCAGATTCATCAGTCCACCACACTTAATCTCAGTCTCAGGCAAAATCTCTGGGCATAAGGAAAATGAAGACAAACCTTCTGCCAAGCCATAACACACATCATCTGGAGTCCAAAAACCAACATAGTCCTTCTTCCCAGCAGAAACCTCCCCAGCCTTCTGGTTTTCTGAGATTTCACCAAAATCTCCCATACAGAATAGCCAAAGTTGTTTCAGTGTTTTTCTTGCAGGCAACATCTCTAAACCTTTGTTATCTCTTCCCATAAGTCAATCCCAAAGACTTGTGATCCATATGATCAGGTTTTGGCACCTCAATGACTGCACTTCTCTGGTACCAAATTCTATCTCAGTTACTCATCTCTTATTGCTAGGACAAATATCTGACACCTAAAATTAGGGAAGGACAGGTTTATTTAGTTCATAGTTACTGAAGGTTTCAGTCCCTGCTCAGCTGCCACCAAGGAAAAGTGGCCAGAGGGCAGCTGTTTTTGGTGGTGGCAAAAAGCAAGACAGCAAAGGGAGTGGCAGAAGCACCACAGCTAGCTAGATCCTCTCCTTTCCTCACATTGTAATGCAGATTACCTGCCCCAGGGCTGGTGCGGCATCCACACCCACAATAATCAATCACAAACTCCACAGGCTGCCCCATAACTGCATAAGGCTTTGGGAAAACATACATACACAAATCATTAGTCAGCAACTACCTTCATTGAGTTTTAGTATTCCTATAATTTTTTTTGCAAATGTATTAACAGACATATATACACATTATTCTCTTTCATATGAATGACATCACATTAAATTTGAACACATGGACTTTATTTACTTAGTATTTCTTACAGATTATTCTACATTGTTTCATAGCTATATTTCTTTTAATTTTTTTTTTTTTTTTTTTTTTTTTTTTGCAGAACCGGGGATTGAACTCAGACCCTTGCGCTTGCCAGGGAAGCGCTTATTCCACTGAGCCATCTCCCAGGCCCCACATAGCTATATTTCTCATCATTTTTTTATAGTTGTATAACACTTTTTTTGACTGTATCATAATTTATGGAATAATTTCTTATACCTGGACATTCAGACAAGAAGAACATTTTAAAATTACAAATAATTATGCCTTGATGAATTTTGAGAGTTGACATTTATGCAGTAGTGAAGCTTTTTTTAGGGCAGATTACTAAAAATTAAATATGGACTCCAGGTTGAATAAGCACAATTTTATTTTTTATTTATTTGTTTAAGATATTTGTGTGTGTGTGTGTGTGTGTGTGTGTGTGTGTGTGTGTGTGTGCTGGATCTCACTACACAGCTCAAACTCATAGTGATCCACCTGATTTCTGCCTCCCTAGTGCTGGGATTATAGACATGCACCACTATGCCCAGACTCCATTTCCAGCTCAGCATGCCAGGGGGCAAGGCCGGCATGGTATGTGGTACCAGGGATCATACCCTGCCCCTGTGCTTACCTAAGCAAGTGCTTAATCCACTGAACTATACCACCAGCCCTTTTACTTTTAATTTTTAAAGACAGTTCAAAATACTATTAAAAAACAAAAAATTAAAAATGCTACAGAATTGCACTATGAATTAATATGAATTTGGCAATATTTGCTGTATTGCATAGTGTTGTCTTCAAATTAATTGTTCATATTGCTAAATATCCAATATGCATGCAAAATTAGAAGAAAGAAAAATAAAAGAAATTAAGAAGAGAGAAAAAGGAAAAAAATGACCAAATAGGACTAAAAGAAAAGAAAATTAATCATTAACTGCTCCTTTCCACAGACCTGCAGAAATCCTCAGTACAATTGTCCAAACCATCCTGCTTATATACACAGATATATCTCTTTCCCCAGGCTCCCTCTCCTGTCCTTCTCATCTTGGTTTCTCCTTCTTTTTGAACAGGTTCATTACTTTTTCACTCCAGCAATTGTACCCTTCAGATTTTATTTACCCTTTCAGGTTCTTACACTAAGGAGACAGTACTATCTTTGCACATGCAAATCTGATTTATTTCACTTAAGAGCATGGTCCCTAGTTGTATCTATGTACCAATGAAAGCCTCACATTTACCTTGTTTCAAAGCTGAGTAATCTATTGTGTAAAACTAGCACAACTTCTTTATCCATTCTTAATTGATGGGCATTTGGGTTGGCATCCATAATTTTAGTAGATATTACCAAATTTTTCACCATGGTGCAGACTATTATGTATTTGTACCAGCAATGAATGAAATAGTATGGTTATACTTTGTGCAATATCATCAACATAATGTATTGTGATGTTTTAAATTTTTTGTCAATATAGTAGATAAAAATTGATGTTCTCTACACTTAATTTTTGTTTCTATTAGTGTGAGCTAAGTCAAAAAGCAAATCTATGCAAAGGATCATTCATGTGTGTGTGTTTTGTTAAAGTTTTCATATTCGTTAAACATTTTTGCACAATTTTTGAATGTTATCTTGAAAATTTAATAGCCTCTTTAAGAAATGATGCTGGGAATGTTTGGTATCTACATACAGAAGACTGAGTTTATGGAAAGCTAAAATTATATATTTGAATTGACACCCAATCTTCTTCTATATATTTTCCTAAAATAGCTAAAGACACCATATTACAATGATATGCAAATTTAAAAGCATAATTGACATTAGATAAATCTTGGAAATGGCCTATATGTCCATCCACAGATGAACGAATAAAAATATGGACTTTATACTTACTGGAATCCAACTTGTGCAGCAAAATAGGTCAGTGGGCTCAGCACCTGTTTAGGCAAGTGCAGGGACTGGGGTTTAATCCCTAACACCACATGCAGTATCAGCCCCTCCACTGGACATGCTGAGCCACCACTGAGACTTGGCATGGTGGCACATGCTTGTAATTCCAGTGCTGAGGAGACTGAGAACAGGAGGATTACTCTGAGTCTGATCTGCATAGTAAGACCCTGTACCAAATACATAAAAAGCATAAAACTGAGAAATCCATAGGTAAGTGGATAAACTTTGAAACCATACGAATTAAGTGAAATAAGTCAGACACAAATGTAAATAACACATAATTTATCTTGTATGAAAAACCCATAATATAAGAGCAAAATAAAAGATAGATAATAAAAAGGAGGGAGATCTTTTTCAAATAGAAAGGGGTATAAGAGATGGATGTAGTGAAGAGAGAAAGGAATGTAAAAGGATGAAAACAATAATAAAAAGAAAAAGTGGAAATAGAGATTTACAAATAAGAAGTCAATTAAGAGCTGGAAAGACCTGGAAGGGATGGAAGAGGCAGGGGATGAAAAAATAATTAAGATATATTGTATGCATGTATGAACTCCAAAAGATAAACAGAACCATTAAAAACTGTATACATATACTAATAAAAATGTTCTTGATAAATGAGAAATAGGAAATATTTATCATACACATTAAATGCTTTCTTAAATTGCTTCTTTTTTGCTTTCTAGTAGCATATACACCATGAAATGCTATTTTGTAGTCACATTTATCATTTGTTCCTCTTAAATTGCATTTGATATTTATACAATAATTAGCCTTTTGTTCTTTGCCACTAATTTATGCCCTTCACTGAAGAGTGTTTTATGTTTCTATCTACAAAGCCCAGGACTTTATTTCAAATTTGGAATTAGAAAATGTTTTTTCCTTTAAACAGGAATAAGGAACAATTTACTTCAGAATTCTTCAACATATAACTTAGGCCCAAGAGTACAGGTCAACAATGAGTATGTGTATGGATACTGTGTATACGCAGGAATACCTATAATAGAGACACCATCAGTTCAAGGCCAGTACTTGCAGAGGTCCTTCTCTGGGTTTTACTATTCACTTCTAGGAAATCAGTTGTATAGTACAAAAAATGTATTTTTTTTCACATTTAACTGAAAAATTTTCCAACCAGATTTATAAGACTTTTGCTCAAATATGTTGTTTTTCTAGTGAGAATGATGTGACATGAGATCTTCATATTTTTGGGTCAGTTATAAAAAAATTTACTTTCCTGTTTGTTTGTTGGCTGGTTTTTTACTCTGTACTTCTTTTTGTTGTTGTTAAAGGGTCTTGCTACCCAGTTACGACTCATAGTGATCCTCCTGGCTCAGCCTTCTTAGTGCTGAGATTATAGGAGTGTACCTCCATGACCAGGTACTGGGCCAGCATGGCATGTGATACCAGAGATGGAACTCAACTTGGGACCTTGTGCTTGCCAGACAGATGTTTATGCCCCTGAGCTATCTCCCCAGTCCCTCTCTGTGCAATTTATATAAAGAAACCCCTCAAAGTCTTGCTTGTTAGTTAGGGCTTGCTTCCTCTTAGAAATTAGTGCTATTGTTGATTTCAATAAATCAAATTATTATATTCAAGTTTTAGTAAATTTTCAAATGGATGATTTGACAAAAGAAAATATGTCATGTCTCTGAAAGAAAACTTTTAATCAAAAATTTTCTTTTTCCCAGAATCTATCTGAGTCACAAACGTTTCAGCTGAGAATGAATTTGCTATAGCTGTCACAAATATCACATAAAAATATGTGATTAAAAATGCAAGTAAATCATGGAACTTCAGAGATACAAGATGAGGTTCAACAAGAACAGAAAATTCAAAAAAGCTTTAGTGAAATCAGAAAATGAATTAAATAACACACAAACACTCAAATATCTCTCTTTAATATTGTGAAAAAATAGGATTCAGGGATATATACTCTGACCTTCTGCCAAAATGTTTTAATGGTCCTGAAATGATTAATTTTCATACATGAAAGGAGGCAGAAAACGTGATTTCCAGCCTCAGAAAAATAATGTCTCAGCTCACAGAAGTTACTACATATTTTAAATTAAATTTTGTGGGATGCTGATGCAAAAATGTAATGGCAATAAAGATTGAACATTTTAAGTGGTTTTTTTGGATGACAAGGAAGGGATAATTTGATAATTTGATCACAGTGATGCTTCCCTGAAAGGAGATCCCTATTTCAATTTCAGTTCATTGTGTCCAGAAACATAGCATGCTAGCTGCTAAGCAACACCGACTTCTTTAGAGAGCACCAAGGAAAATTTTGGTCCAGGTGCTCTTATTTTCTTTTGATGTTGTATTTATAGGAGTCTTGTTACTAAAGATGTAGTTTAATGTAATTATATGAATTGAAAAGAAAATAAGATAAATTTATACACAGCATACCTTTGTAAGGTTAACCAGTCTTAAGTTTGACTAAGTAGGTTCTTAATGGCCTAACTGTAAAAGGACAGACTATTTTCATGATAAAATGCACTTTTATTACATTTAATATTTAAAAAGATTGAAAAATTTAGAATTGTTTGCTTGGATACAGTGAGTTTTCATTAAATTATACTTGATTCTTTTGGACGCCTATGCTCATATTAAATTTAATATAACCTTTATATCTTATTGGTTTTATGGTTTTTTTGTGTATGTGTATGTGCATGCATGCATGCGTGCGTGTGTGTGTGTGTGCATGAGTTTTAAGAGTTTTACTTTGTTATCCCTCAGTATATTAATTCAGTGTTTTCAATCTGGTAAAGTATTATTACCCTTCTACCCCTGAAGACCTGTTTTTACCCCATGGCTGAAATGTAGGCAATGATGAACATAAGGCCATCTATTTTTAGTAAGATATGTTTCAATGCTATCACTTGAAAAAAAATTTTCTTTTGTCTTATTTTTGCAAATGGGCTGGTTATAGTTTTTATGTATTCCAATTCTTCCTTCTATAACACAAGGATAATTGTCTCAAAGGACTAGTGTAGGATTTACTTAAAGATGAGATAGGACAATGTACAAGGTAAGTGTTCTATAAAAATAATTATATCATTAAGGGGCAGCAAGACAGCTCAGTGGATTAAGTGCCTGTTTTAGCAAGC
>NW_004524853.1:1622144-1623440 GCF_000260255.1 Octodon degus
TTTGGACAGGATATCATGTCTGCCTCTTGTAATATGGATAACTACTATGAAGACAAAATTATGCAATGTGTTAATTATTGAAACTGCACTTCTAATCAGTTTTGAAATGGTCTCTTTGCTATTTGTTTCTCAATAAAATTAATTAAAAATAATTAGAAAAAAAAGAAAAAAACTTGCTTAAGATCAGAGGGTGTAAATAGCAGAGTCATATTTTAAATACAAATTTAATTTGAAAACATTGACAGTTATTACTAGTATAATTTTTAAACATTTGAAATAAATAGTAAAAACGATCATTATTTAATTACTTTTTTTTTTCTTTTCTTTTTGCAGTACTGGGGATCAATCTTGGAACCTTGCCAGGTAGGCGCTGAAGCCACTGAGCTATATCCCTGGTTTTTCCCCAAACTGCTTTCATTTATGTTATTGCTAATGGACCAGAAAATTCCATACATATGGTTAAATTGTAGTTGAAAAATATATGATTGGCCAAGTTTTTATACTAATTAATAAATAATTGACACTTTTTTCTCAATTAATTTCTCAAATGTAATTTAAACCAAAGACAAAATATGTGGGTGTTATAGTTTTCAATTCAGTGAATGGACTGGGATTTATTACTGACTTAAAGAGACAGTAATACCTTCTGGCTAATTATTATTATTAGCAGTAGTATAATAGTACTATTAATTATTATTTTACTACTAATAAGTTGGTAATATTGATGACAACTTTGGACTTTTAAGTTACTATTTGTAAACTTGGATTGTATTAATATATTCATAGTGTTTTTATAAGGGAATCTTTCATTTTAGTGCATCAGAGTGGCATTTGCTACTGTTTTATAAGCTTTATTTAATGGATTATATGTAAAAAGACAGAACAGAATGGCAACATGTAATACAGTGCATGTTTTGTAGTTGAAGAACGTTTGAAAGTGTGAAAGAATTCAGGTTTTAGGTAATTGGCCACATGATTTTTTTGTTCTGGGGATTGAACAATTTTTTTTTTTTTGGCAACATGATATTTGCTTTCTGGTATTTGAAAATCTGAGAGGATAAGCAGTAGTCTTTTTATTCCATAGAACTATAGGAATGGGTTAGAAAAATTGAATGAAGGCAGGCACTAATTTCAATGTAAGGAGAAGATGTCTAGCAAAGCTAGTCAGCAATTTAATAAGTTGCTTATATGATTGAGAATTCTCATCTTTAAATGTTTTAATGTTTTGCCTTAAGAAAATATAGGGTTGGGGAGATAGCTCAATAGAATAAGTACTTTCCTGACAAGATCAAGGTC